>NW_027185863.1:2891734-2899779 GCF_028583685.1 Petaurus breviceps papuanus | reverse complement strand
ACACACACACACACACACACACACACACACACACACACACACACACAAACCTTTATGCTAGAAACACTGGCTTTAGGATAAAGCTTACTCCTCTGCCAAAAGTTATGCTTTGTGTTTACTCATACCCACACATGTATGTGTACACACACACACAGACACACACACACACACACGCCTCTTACACAGGTGACTTTGACTCCTTCCCTTTCTCACTCCCTCCTCCTCGTTCTCCACATCCCAGACCCAAATCAGAAACCAATTTACTTTAACTTGAAGCTTTTGCTCAGCAGGTCCCAGCACCTTTGGCTGATTCTCTGCTGGGTCCTGACAGGTGTTAAATGAAACTCCTACATGCCCCTTAGCACCCTGAAAGTCTATGAAACAGATTCAGGGACAGAAAGGAAAATTGGTCTGAGAGCCCAGATTTCACTTTTTCTTGGAATCCTAGGATTTAGAGTGGGGAGGAACATTAGAAATCATTTAGTCTAGGAGAGTACTTAACTTTTTGTTGCTTGTAATGGGCCCCTCTGGCAGTCTGGTGAAGCCCATGAACCCTTTCTCAGAATGTTTTTAAATGAACAAAATAAAATCTAAAGAACTCTTCAATTGTATGTAGGTGGTATAGTGGACCTGGAGTTTAGAAGTGTAGTCATTTTTCAGTTGTGCTCATGTCTTCATGACACCATTTAGGGTTTTCCTAGAAAACGTGATACTGGAAATATCTTTGGACTAAAATTCCAACCTTAGACATTTACTACCCAAGGGATCCTTGGGAAAATCACTTAACCTCTGTCTCAGTTTTCTCATCTGTAAAATGAGAGTAGTAAATGCATCTACTTCCCATGGTTGTTATGTGGCTCAAATGACATGATATTTATAAAAGTACATTGCTAATTTTTTTTTGAAGGGGGAAGGCAAGGTAATTGGAATTAAGTGACTTGTCCAAGGTCACACAGCTAGTAAATTCTTGGCAAATTTTTGTTTTGTTTTACTTTTTGGAGGGCAATTGGAGTTAAGTGACTTGCCTAAGGTCACACAGCTAGGTTTTTTTTGTGTTAAGCAGATGTTTTGTATGTTAAGTGTCTGAGGCCCTAGCCGAACCCAGGTCCTCCTGACTCCAGGGCTGGTGATTCTTTGCAAATTTTGAAGCACTTTGTAAATGTTAGATATTATTTCTGTTATTGTTAATAAGGTATACAGTAAAAGAATTATTGAATTTTTTTTAAAAGATCCTAGGTTAAGAAACTCTGATCTACTTCAATTCCCTCATTTTGCAATTGAAGAAATATCAGAATACTGAATTTGCTAGCCATACCTAGCTTCAGGGAGTCTCATTTCCCTTCTATGCAGGCTGGATTTATGATTTCATTGACATTAGAACTCCCTGGTAAGTAAACTCCTTCTGACCCATGCAGGTCAGCACCTAATAATCTTAGAGAAGTGCCTGGAATGAGAGGTTAAGTGATTAGTCCCAGGTTATACAAAGAGTAAATATGTGGTTATTGGCATTAAATTCAGGTACATCTGTCTAAGGCATCACCCTACCTTTCTTCCTTATCAATTACATGGAGTGAATATTTGGACTTCCCATCTCACAGAGTTATGATAAAAGCACTCTGTGTGTCGTAAAGACTTATACAAGTTCTTTATTGTTATTGTTGCTGTTGTTCTTATCTTATCCAATGGAGTTCAGATAGAAATGGTCTTGGAACAAGTTCCTATCCTACTATTTTTTTTCTTTTATGTTTAATGTTCAATGGACTATAGTTCAGGCAGAATAAAATTATAGCTTTTTGCAAGAAAATGCTGGGATGCAAACTCATCCTCTGTAGATACTCTAGAATCATCTTTGGGATGGCTCCATTTGCAGATAGGAAGCTAGGGAAAATATTTCCTTCTTTCTATTCTCATATACTTTTGATTTCTTCTGTTTTGTCTCTTGTATTTTGAGAGTTTTAAAATTAAGAATAGTTCAGGAATTATTAATATCTGGTATATGAGAGCTATTCAAATGTTCTTAAAAGTTTATGGATCAATGTTATTTTTAGGTGATATATGATATATATATATATATATATATATATATATATATATTTCTGTGTGTGTGTGTGTATAAACCAAATCCCATTCCTCACCACTTCTTCATCCTTCATGCCTTCTAGGAGAAAAATGTCCAGCTTTTGTTTTTGAGGTCATGAAATAAAAATTTAGAAAAAGTACTTATTTAGCCCTTTGGAGCTTTTTGAATCATAAAGTTGGTAGGAACAGGAGCCATAGTCTAATGATCTCATTTTGCAAATAGGAAAATGGAGATTTAGTAATATTAAATGAGTTGGGATTAGAACTCATGTCACTCAGTTTCCAGTGAAACCCCTTCTGATGCACCAGGTTGTTAATATTGTGGTAAAAATAGCCCGAGCTTCTCATAATCATGATTAACTGAGTGAAGACATAGTATTCTTTTCTATTCAACTATACTTTTTTTCTATAAAAACAGAACTCTTTATTAAATCAAAAAAAGAAAGGGATTTACTGATATTAGCCTAACACTCTTCAAGGAGCAATGATTTAATCTGTGTGGGAATGCCTTCTACAAATAGAAATGGCAATTCCTCTGTCTTAATATGTGGTTTCATTAGTTGCTGTGACCTAAAACAATCGTTTCCTGGTAGTCAACTTTTTGAGGATGAGCCACCCAAATTTAGCTAAGCTGGTCCTCAGACAACAGAAACAAAGTACTCTTGGCTAATACTCAAACTCTATACAGCTTGGCAAGATCTAATAGAGTTTACACTGTTGACATAGCCTTTGAGAACCAAGTGTCAAGTGCATACTATTTTAAACATCCAGGTGGTACTTTAGTGGAGACAGCAATTAAGACAGAACAAAATTCAAAGAAATGCGCGCGCGCGCACACACACACACACACACACACACACACACACACACACACACACCCCTAGGCATATTTTGCCAAATCCTCTTGGGCTTTTTTCAATCTCCATCTTCCATGACTTTTCTATACTCTTTTGACACTATTAGATACCATCGCTTTCTCTCTCTCTCTCTTTTTTTTTTGTTACATATTTCCATAGCTCAACTACTACCTTTATGTTGATGTACCCAAGTCCTATATCTATATTCCCAAACTCCCTTTCAAGTTAAAATGATGAATTTCCAACTCCCTCCTGGTTAGTGCCACCTCTCTACTCTCTTGGTATTCCATGCATAATGACTAAAACTAAAATTGTCATCTACCTCTCATCTACTCTTCTAACCCCTCAAATGACCTCCCAATTTTGTTAATGAAACCCAAGTTAAATAACTCAGTTATTATTCTTGATTCTTCCCTCTTTTTTTCACCCATATTTGGTGGATCACTGTGATGCTACCTCTATAACCTCTCACATACTCATATTCTTCTATTGTCATTATCACCAATTCTAGTGGATTTTATTTTATTATCTCTCACACAGACTATTGCAACAGGCTTCTAACTGATTTTCTTGCTTTCAGTCTTAATTTACCTTATACAAGATTACTCAATTAAATTTCCTGATGTCTCTGATCAAAAACTATAAATGACTTTGCTTTTTCTACCAAATGAAATCCAAACTCCTTAGCTTGGTATTATAGGACCTCTAATATTGTATCAAACTACTTTTGCAGGCTTAACTCCCACAATTTCCCTTTATGTAAACCATGCTGATACTTTTGTCTGCCAATTCTGCCTGAAATGTCCTCTTCCTATCTCTGTGTATAAAGATCCTACTCATTCTTGGAGACCCAATTCAAATGCTGCCTCTTCCCTGATCCTTCTGAGTCACAAATGGTCTTTTTCTCTTCTGAACTCCTACAATATACTTATTCCAACCTGGCTTATTTTCTAGTAACTCAGGTTCTATTATTATCTACTAGATACTACTATATTGTGAAGTCATTTGGAGAAGCAAACATGTCTGATTCATCTTTATATCCTACTCAAAGTACAGAATAGAAATATGCTCATAACAGTCAATCAATAAATATGTCTTGCACAAAGAATGATTTCTTTTTCCAGTAACTAAAGCAGTAAGTTCTTTCTCTTGCTCACAGTACTTTAAAGTCCTTTATTTACACCCAATCCCTTCTCTACCTCCATCCCCAACCCTACTGGCTTGGAGTCAAAGTCCCCCTGTAACTTTTCTCACCTTGGGAATAGTCTTCTATGCTAGTTTTACCCTCATTTTGGTATGGAAATAATTTTCTAAGGGTCTTCCTCATTCTTTCTCTATAGAATTCTAACCTTGTCCTTCCAAGATGTTTGGCAGGAAGCAAAAATTAGTGTTGACTACATCCCAGGTTTCCCAGTGACTTCCTTCTTACTGTCAATCAGAAGATTTTCCTCGATTTGAAGACTGTTCTCCCCAGCTCTGGCCTTTGAAGAATAGGCAAATCTGAAAATGCAGCTCCATTTCTAATTGCTTCAGAAAATTTCTAAGGTCTCTTACAAACCTGCTTCTCATTATTCTTTAAAAGGACAAAGTAGCAAATACTACAAAAAAAATACAATAAAAGGACAATGTCTGATTTCCCAATCATACATGTTAAAAGACACTGAAACAGAACAGCACACATTTTTTAAAAGCAAAGCTAAAAACACAGTTTCTCTACAGATCACATAAAGTTCATCTTGGTTCAGTTCCTGAATTGGAGATAGAAAGTAAAAACAAAAGCAAAACAATGAAAATAATTACTAGCATTTATATAGCACTTTAAGGTTTACAAAGCAATCTAACAAATATTATCTTAATTTTCTCCTCACAAAAATCCTGGGAGGTAGGTACTATTATTATCTTCATTTTACAGATGAGGAGAAGGAGGCAAACAGGTTAAATGACTTGCCCAGGGTCACAGAGCTGGTAAAGTATGTAAGGGTGGAATTGAACTCAAGTCTTCCTGACTTGAGGTCCAGTACTCTATCCACCGAACCACCTTGCTTCTCTCCTTGCAAAGTCTCTGAGAAGAAATAAAACTTCCTGACTGAGGCCCAGAGCCTTATTCACTCCATCATCTAGCTTTGAATCCAGGCTTTGTGTGACCTTGGGCAAGTAAGTAACTCCTCTAAGTCTCAGTTTCCAGGTTTGAAAAATGTGGGTAGTAACACTTTATTCATGGTGTAATGGTAATGGGAATTTGAAGACCTTCCCTCACCCTTAATAGGCTGGATGTAATCACATGAAGCCTGTGACGAGAGGAGTTTGCTGAACAAGGGGTGCTGGAAGGGTGGAGCAGAGAAGAAGCTGGGAGTCAGAGCAGTTAGAACAGAGGGAGGAGAGAGGACACAGGCAAGGAGACAGCTAGGCTTGTGACTGTTTGTTTGTGGGAAGATTTTGGGGTGGTGTTGCTTTCTGCAGGGTTATTGTGTATAGATTTTTTTTCTTGCCATGATGAATTTGGTTTTCTGGTATTGGGATTTGGGTTTCTGGTGTTTGAATAAATGTTTTGCTTTTGTCTTCTATATGGAGAGTCTTTATATTTTACAATTCAGAACTATGCTGGCATATTCATAGTCACTGATGGTGTTGTGAATATTGCCTTGGTGCTACACATGGTAATTGGAGTTTTGCTCCTATGTACCAATATCTTGGCAGGGGGCTCCATCTCTATCTCTATTTCCTTGCCCAGTTGGAGGCTGCCACTTCCAAGGTCTACCTTCCCCCTACTACCATGGTGGGGAGAAGGAGGAAAAGTGACACAGAGAGCAGCCTACCTCAGTAAGGTACTCTCTCTGAGAGACAGACTTTTCATAAACTAGAGGTTTTGTATATGGTCCAAAATAGTATGATGTTTTGAGAAATACTGTGACACCTTTTGCCAGAGTGGGACTAGCTGGTATTTGTTGTATAACCCTCTGACTCAGCTGAATTTACCTCAGGTGGAAAAATTCTTAGTTAACTTTCTGTTTATATTACCTACCCCAATGAGTTGTTTTAAGAAAACAGCTGTATACAATAACAACAATATTGTATGATGACCAACTTTGATAGACTCAGCTCTCCTCAGCTATGCAATGATCTAAAACAACTCCAAAAGACTGATGGTGGAAAATACTGTCCACATCCAGAGAAAGAACTATGGAGTCTGAATGCAGATGGAAGTATATTATTCTCTCTCTTTTTTTTCTTTCTCATGGTTTTTCCCCTTGGTTCTGATTCTTCTTTACAACATAACTAATGTGGAAATACGTTTAATATGATTGTACATGTTTAGCCTATATCAGATTGCATGCTGTCTTGGGGAGAGGAAAGGTAAAGGAGGGGGAAAATTTAGAATTCAAAATCTTATAAAAGTGAATGTTGACCAAGAGAAATATAAGGTACATAACAAAGACTGATTATAAGGGATCCATAAGAACAGACTGTTATTTTTTATATATGTAAAATGTATGTCTAAGATTCTTATCAATAATTGGGTAGCTCATAAAAAAAAATTGGGGTAAACCTGAGTATGACATGAATTTAAAAAGTAAAACCATTTAGGAACAACTTAAAAGAGTAATTATTTTATACAAATGAGGTACAAGAGGAAGAACTGATACAGAGGAATTAGATGGGGAAGGAGGGCTGGCAGTTCTGGTAACCCATTGTCATGGGGAATGAGTTAAAGAGGAAGCAGTACACATATATATATTTAGAAGAGTATGAAAGTATTCCAAATTCAGAAGAAATAAAATGGTAGGGGCATGGGGGGGAGAGGATAAAGGAAGGATCTTTAGAGGGGAGGTTGAGGGAATAGGTAAAATAAGGGTATAAAAGGGTGTTTAGATCCTTGGAGGGGGTTAGGCAAGTCATAGGAGGTCAAGGGAGTGGGTAGAAGTAAAGTAGAGGAGGCAGGAGGGATGAGAAAGAAGAGATATGCACATACATAAAAACAAAGATCAGGTGTAGAATAGGTTTGGGAAAGCATAAGTCTATATATGTTTATATATGTGTATGTATACATTTATAGCTATAGAGAAACATATCTAAACTTTATTGTGGCAAGGGGGGGGTTTGGGGGGGGGGAAAGAACAAAGTAAAAAAGTCCACAGCAGAGAACAAAAGAAAACTTACAAGGAAGCAAAGAAAAGATGGACAATTCTCAACACAACGAGTAGTATTTACCATACAGATTTTCTTGAAATGAAAATTCATTGGTACATATTTTGAATCCTCTCATGTTCTGCTATGCACAGGACATGCTTTTTCTTTTCTTTCTAACTTTGGATTTAAGTTTATGATGTGTTTATGTTTCTTTTCTCTATTCTGTATTTGTGTTCTGGCGTATGAATCTAAAATAAAATTTTGAAAAAAAAAGTGAACATTGAAATCTAAAAATAAATAATTTTTTTTCAAAAGTTGTAGAAACTTTAGATTTCTATATAAAGGTGTTATTATTATTACTGATTATTTGACTAGACATTGTAGAGTCAGGCTGGCTCCCAATCTAACTAAGAGGTCTCTGGTGTATTGAGAAGCCAATGGTTTTTCTGGATACAGGAAGCCACCTTCTCATTCTCATCCTTCTAACTCACTTTCAACTTTACTTTCAAACTCACAATTCCTTCAGTGAACTAAACTTTTACAATAACCAATTGGAGTTGATTTCCTCTTCACTCTACTTCTACTTTTGCCATCCTAGTAAAAAAACAAAACAAAAAACCTTCCTCTCTTTGGCAATTAAAAGTCTGGTTCCTAGAATGGTTTTGCAGTTTGGCTCTAGCCTCTTTCCAGGCTGATTCCACGTTATTCCCCCTCAAGCACTCTATGTTCTAGCCAAAATGTTTAGCTTGCTATTTCCTACATACTACCTTTACCCTGTCTTTCCCCCATCTTTCCCCCGTCTTTCCCCCATACTTGGAATTCTTTTCTTCCTTGCTTCCACTTCTTGGAATCCCTTGCTGTTTCCAACCTTGGCTCAAATGCCACCTCCTTCAATAAACCTTTCTTGATTTCCATAGCTAGTAGCACCCTCCCTACACACACACACACACACACACACACACACACACACACACACACACA
>NW_027185863.1:2886806-2891724 GCF_028583685.1 Petaurus breviceps papuanus | reverse complement strand
CACACACACACACACACACACACACACACACACACACACACACACACTTTACTGTGTTTTTATTTTGTATGCTATACTCTGTAGGCAGTTACTTATTTGCACACCATATTCTGGTAATAGAATGGGAGTTCTTTGAGGGCAGCAGCTATCTACAGCTTTTGCATTTGTGTTCTTCTAGTCTTTCTCAAAGCCTCTCACATTGTGCTTAAGAAATTACTATTGTGCTTTGATTTATGGATTGACAACTTTTTCATATTTTTATACATGCCACTGCCAATAGTTAGAATGTCCTTCTATCTCCTCTTTGCCCACTAAATATTTGACTCTAATGTCACCATCTCCATTCAGCTTTCCCTCAGCCACACTGTTAATAGCAACTTTTCCCCATGGGCTTCATATAGAATTTGCATTCCACCTCTCTAACAAACCCATCATATAATATTGTACATTATGGTAACTTGAGTTTGTGTTTTAGCTCCCTGCTAGACTATAGGTTCCATGAGGGTAGGGGCTATGTATCACCTACATTTTGATTCGTTCCTAGTCTTTAACACAATTTATATAATTTAAGAAATATTATTGAATGAATACTGAATTTTCTTTCAGATACATTAGTGCTCCCCAGAGCATGAACCAGATATAAATTCTCCTGAAGGCGGTATCTGGTCTAAGGATGTGCAAGATATAGAAATGTACCTGTGAAAAAATAAAATCTGTGCTTGGGTTCTTTTGTCCATGTTTATCAATAACAGGCAAAATAGAACTATAATTTAACAGACTATATTCATGCAGAAAGCTAGGTCCTTCCTTCCTAAATAATGAAGTAATTTAATACAAATAGGGGTGACTTTATTCTCCACAGAGTACTGATCAGTGGCTGGGTAATTATGACCATAGCATATGGTTAATAAATAGATGATAAGATATTACCTAAAGAGAAAAATAAAGGAGATGCAACTCTGGAAGGAGGGAAACCCCAGAAAAAAACTAAACATTTTAAAAAGCTTTCTTTATGACAAAGAATCTTTGTCAGACAAAATCTATCCATACACACTATAAGGGAAGTATACATGTCAAAGTTTGGCATTCTTTTAACTGCATATAGTTTCAAAGTCTATAGGCATTTTAATATCACCAGAGCTTAATTTTTTTTTAGTTGGTTGGGTTGACCCTGGGTTTTTCTTGGTTAGATTCTCCTTGAGTTTGTCTTGGCTAAAGGCCAACTTTGCTAAGAACAATTAGCAAGTTTGTGATTTTTAAGGGTTTGTTTAATCTTCTATCGTCAATCTTTATTGCTTTTAATTCAGAGGTTTTCTGCCTCCAGAAAGAGCATTAGTAACTATCAGTAAATGAAATTTTCCCCTTGATGTTTACACTTCTCAGTTTTGTTCTTTACAGTAGGGACCCAGATTCAGTTAATATTTTTATGCTGCTAACACCTGTAATCAAGTCCTTTGGGTCTTAAGGTAACAAATAAGTCTCCTCAATATGACTTGAAGCTCAAACCTAGGCTAGACTGCCTCTTTAGCCTTTTGTGTTTACACATTTTAGCTCATAGAAATATGAATGCACATGGCACATAGTCACATAAGTATTATCACACATACCTTATCCCCTCTCTCTTCTACCCTGTGACTCTCTCTGTCTATAGAAGTTTGAGATGATGCTGAAGATGATAGTTATAACAAGAGCTAAACTTTTCTGCTTCAGAGATTAAGGCAGTATGATTTAGTGAAAATAGTAGTAGCTTTGGAGTCTTATCATATGCCATTGTTATGACCAAAAAAGTC
This sequence comes from Petaurus breviceps papuanus, assembly GCF_028583685.1. Lineage (NCBI taxonomy): Eukaryota > Metazoa > Chordata > Mammalia > Diprotodontia > Petauridae > Petaurus > Petaurus breviceps. The sequence continues at coordinate 2,889,934 of NW_027185863.1, read as the reverse complement.
AGTGTAAGGGTCTAGAAAAGTTCAGATTGATTCTCAGCTACCCATATCACATCCATTTGCCAGAAGCAGAAATCAAACTTAAATGAGATGGAATATGGTACAGAGGAAAGAGTATTGACTCTGGAGTCAGAGGACATGGGTTCAAATCCTGCCTCCAATGATTAATCTGTGACCTGGGGCAAATCATTTAACCTTTCTGGGTTTCAGTTTCCTCATGAACAAGGTGAAGTTTGGATTAGATGACCTCCAAAATTGCTTCTAACTCTAGGCCTATGACCTTGCCTGACACTTAAGAAAACCCATTTAAGAGGATAGATTTAATCATGACACTAGAATGACAAATGTTGGCACTCTAACTTAAGTGTGTGCTTAAGATGTTGGGATTTCTACATTTCTACACCAAAAGAACAATCCAGGACTAATCATTACTGAGTAAAAGGTACATGACTAATCTCATCACAAGTAGCCCTGATTATCCCAATTGTAGTGGAGTCAAGGCTGCAGAAAGTCTAAGAAGAATACATAAACCATTATTCCCATAGTATTAGACATATATTTTAGTTCCCTTCTTTCTTATGTTTCAGCTTAAGGCCCTCCCACAAAAGTGGATGAAGGATAACTTTATTACAGTTATTTTCCTCACATGCATTGCTTGAAGAACCAGACTTGTGGTAAGGATTATTTTCATGGCTGAGAACCAAATGCCTTTTTTTTTTTTCAGGAATTCCTCAAAAAAAAAAAGCTGTCCTGCTATTTCACATAAACATAACACTCACCTATCACTGATGGACTCTGTCCAGGAACTGCATGGGTCCTGCTACCACAGCCAGAGTTCACACCTGGGAAGCAGATTTTTTTTTAAATCAATTTCTGGGTTTTTTTTGAGTTGAAGGTCTAGTTGTTACCAGATGGATTCCAACAGTCACCCTGTGGGCCACCACCCCCCCCTTCCCCAAAGAGCACTCAGATTCCAAAGACCTGGATTTGGGTCCTGCCTCTAATAATTACTAACCTTGTGACTCTGGATAAACCTTCCTGACCCTCATTTTCCTCATCTTTTAAGTGAACATGATAAAACTTACTCTGATAGTGAGGTTGTGAGGCAAGTACACTGCATTGAATTAGGTGTTATGTTAATTAATACTGTATTTCTTACTTGTAAATTTCCGGAGTGTATATGGTAGAACACTTTCCTTTGTGTTAGCTGTATAATAACTGGTCTGGTTTTGCTTATAGGATCATAGATTCAAAACTGGAAAGGACCTCAGAGGTCAGCACAGTGTAGCGCAAAGAACATTTGCCCTAACATGGAAGACGTGGGTCTAAATTCTGGTTTGCTACTTACTACCCTGTGTGGTCTTGAGAAAGTTACTTTACCTGTCTGGGCCTCAGTTTCCTCATCTGCAAAATCAGTTTCCCTTAGGACCCTTTAAAGTCTCTTCTAGTTTTATATCTGTAGTCCTATGACTTAATCCAGATGAGAAAACTGAGGAAAAAGATTAAGTGCCTCGCCCAAGATCACATGGGTACTAAGCGGCAGAGCTTGGTTTTGAAGGTAAGCCGCTTGACTTACACCGCAACATTGTTTCCGAGGTACCATTTTGCCTACGTTTCACCATACACTGGTTATTTCTTCTTAGGAACATAATGCAACTATGGAGATCAAAAGAATTAAGATTTGGGGCTCAGCGAGTAAGTGCACCTGCTCCAGTGTCGGGATGACCTGGATCAAATCTGGGCTCAGATACTTCGCACCACACCCAGAAATAACTGGCTGTGTAACCCTGAGCAAGTTGCTTAACTTCAATTCCTTAAAAAAAAAAAAAAAAGGTTAAGATTTGTAAAGCCCGCTCCTGAGCGAAGCCACTGACTCATGGGTGCTTAAAAAGCTTGCTCCTCCCCTTTGAAAACATCACGCTTTATCCATGGCTGCTAACATAGTGGATATACAGCGCTGGGTATACAACCTAAGTTGCATAGAGGCCAAGTCTCTCTCTCTTCCTCTCACATTTCCTTCCTCTGGGACATGAAGCTGCCATAATTAACTTTAATATACGTTTCTCAGTTTACCAAAAGGGAAGCGTGTGACCTTGCAACAGTACTAGGTAAAGATAATAATCATCTTTATACATGCGAGTATATGAATTGGACCTGTGATTTCTTTGACATAAAGATCTCTCCTCTTTACTAGTGCAAGTCGATACATGTTCTTCCTACAGTGCTACCAGAATGTACCAGACATGGGACCTAAACTCAGATTTTGAAACTTGAACCCGGGTTATCCCTCTACTAAGAGACGCGCTACCACACCGAGATTCACGGCATTGCCCGATCCACCACAACTCTCTACCTTTGCCTCACCATCTTTCTAAGCTGTAGAGCTGGATTTTGTTGGCCCACTTTTACAGATGGACAAATTGAGGTATTATAATTTGGAAACAAAACCCCAAGACACCTATTCTCTGGGTATCTCCAATAACCTAAGCTAAATGCCGCGTTGTACCCAGTTAACTTTCTGCTGCTTCTGTGAGCTTATACTTAAGAGCTTTTGGATGCTTTTCAAACTATTTCCCAAATAATAGACCCATTTAAAAAGTTGGAGATCGACAGGGTAAAAATGAAGGGAGGGGAGGCGAATAAAATGGGAGAAGTAGGATGCAAACATTGTCTGTTGCTTATTTTAATTCTATAGGTTCTCTCTCCCTCCTGTGAACTGTCATTAAAGATTTCCTATTTTCTGATTGTTTTTTATTCCTACAATTTCCTAGTGCCATTGCCTCTGCCTAGGGAAATACACAGACTTGCATTCAAGCCACACGTCAACCAGCAAAATGCTGCAGTGTGATCCTCTGTTCCTTCTGGGCTTTACCCACATAGAACAGCCCCCTTCCAAACCTTGACAAATTTCAGTAGGGATGAACTGAAAGCTCCCTATCCCCAACCGGCAACCAGGATACCAGAGTATTGGACCCTGGTTAGGAAGTACTTGTGGGGGCAGTGTGGAAGGAAGAATGCATTGGGGGTGAGGGAAAATGCAGGTGCAGGAAGACCCACCCGGGTAGGGAAGTAGATAGCAGAACATCCCCCCCCCCCCCCCCCCCCCCCCCCCCCCCCCCCCCCCCCCCCCC
>NW_027185863.1:2799762-2886706 GCF_028583685.1 Petaurus breviceps papuanus | reverse complement strand
CCTCCCCACCTCGCACGACCCTCCCCCCATGCACACACGGCAAACACACACACACACACACACACACACACACACACACACACACTTGTAGGGCTTGGGGGACAAGATAGAGCAGCAGATGGATGGGGGTTGGGGTCCAATTTGAAGTGCCTGTGTCCTTCCCCTACTTCCCATTCAGTCCTCAAACCCTAGCCCAGGACAAATGACACTTACATCCGCTGGATATCACCGGAGGAGAGGGGGGTGGGGACTGTCCAGGATCAGGAGACAAAGAGGGCTGCTTATCCAGCCGGCAGCTTCTTTGGTGGTGGCTGCTACCGCTGCTGCCGCTGCCTGGGACTTAGGGGGAGGGGGGAGGAGAAGGAAGCGAAGGAAAAGGAGGAGAGGAAAGCCACCCCCACCACCTTAGTGGGTGACAACAGCTGTAATATTAGCTCCATTCCAGTTACATTCGCTTCTCCCTTGCTCCCCGGCCCCTCCTCACCCCCAATCTCCTCTATCCTTCCTCCACCAAGCCTCTTCCTTTAAGGTAGTTTCCCCCTCCCTTATTTTGAAACTTAGTCACATCCCCAATGGGGATCTAAAGGATGACAACAACCTGGCAGTTTGGGGAAGGGGGTAGAAGAAGAGGAGGAATAGGAAAAGGCAAAAGCGCCTTATTATTTTATGATGGAGCCTATGCCTAGAGCTTGGTTTTCCTAGAAAAATCCAATTAAATTACAGACTTGTGCTAATAGCAGTAATAATAACTAAAATGCGTATAATAGTTTACAATTTTCAAAGCACTTTCAAATCCATCATTTCACTTATCACACTAATTTTGTGGTGGGCCAGGCATATATTATCACCATTTTATAGATGAGGAAACTGAAACTCAGATCAAGCAGAACCCTGTCTTTGTATCTCACTCAGAGACTAGCACTCTCTGTACACAGTAGACATTTACTATTCTTTAAATAAATTAAAAATTAAGTGCACTTATTATATTAGTCCCTAGTCTCTAACATGATGAGCTCTTAACACAAGTGAAAAGTGATCTGAGTGATAGAGAAAGTCATTACCAACAGGGGAAATCAGGAAAGGCTTCTCAGAGGATGTGATATTTTCAGACGAACTTTAAAGGGTAAGAAAGACTTTGATAGTTGGGGAAGGATGGGGGTGGACATTACAGGCATAGGTAACCTTGTTAACAAAGGAAGAAAGGAAGGAATGCGTAGGGCATGGAGTGTAGGTAGTGCAATTTGTCTGGATTCTAGAGCATGCAAAGAGAAGGAGTCCTGAGAGGCAGGCTAATAGTAGATTGTTAAAGACCTTAAGACAACTTTTCTGGATCTCTGTGTGAAATGGACAATTTGGATTAGATGATCTCTAAGACCCTTTCAACTGTAACTTTCTATGATTCTAGGATATTCAGTTATTGTATGATGTATCCAGAACTACTCCAAGTAAGGTCAACTACTAATGCTACAACATTAGTACTGCCCCAACTCTGTTCACTGGCTATACCAGCCTTCATCTTCTCTCAACCAGGACCTTGTTGGCAAGTAGCAGCACACCAAGAGAAGATGTCCTGCATTAATTGAAAAAAGAATTGTGGGTAGAGCCTGGGTTAAGCATTGAGCCCTTGAAAAGGGGCTCTGTGGGGTATGGTTATGCAATTATATTGTCAGCCACAATAAATGTGGTTTCAGAATTTAAAAAACAATAACCATAAAACATGGTATAATGTAACTGTTTTGGACCCTATATGAGGATATCTCATTGCCAGAGGCTGTTGTTATAATACAGACTCTAAGCTTACAGTAGAACATAAGCTCCTTGGAGACAGGGGCTATATTTGTTTGGTATTTCCCATAATGTTGCACATTACTTGGTACGTGGTAGGCACTTAACAAATGTGTGTAGTTGAACTGATTAACGTGGTCTCTCTTGTAATGCAATTTCTGAGGTAGGAATACAGTGGATAATGTCATGACTATAAAGGCTAAAGAATGAGGTAAGTGGCTAAGAATGAGGTAAGTGGCTGAAGTCCTCTAAAAAGGAAGGCTTTTCTTAAGGCATATTTTGATGAGACTTAAAATCATAGCAGTTGTGATATTAACTATTGATGTTAATAACTACAACTAATAATAGGAGCTGGCATTTATATAGAGTTTTAAAGTTTGCAAAATATACTGATATGAATGACAAAGGCTTTATTAAGCACTTTTTTGGGGAAAATTGGGGTTAAGTGACTTGACCAAGGTCATATGGTTAGTTTTTGTGTCAAGTGTCTGAGGCTGGATTTGAACTCAGGTCCTCCTGACTCCAGGGTCAGTGCTCTATTCACTGCACAATCTAGCCACCCTATTAAGCACTTTCTATGTGACAGGCACTGTGCTAAGTACTAGGAATCCAAGTATAAGAGAAAAATGCCAGTCCCCACCCTTAAGAGCTTACAGTCTAGTAGGATAAGACAACATCAAAATGGGGGCTGAAAAGGGGAAGAGAGGAAGAGGGAAGAACTTTTCATACATTTATAGAGTCAGAAGGAGAGACGGAGCAAAGTGAGGTTGGATAATGACCCAGGCAATTCATGAAATAGCAATTCCTGCCAGGGACCCAGGAATCAGAGGAGAGGGCCATAAGAGCCAAGGCATCTCTAGAATGAGAAAATTGCAAAGTCTGAAACAAATTTATTCTCCACATTCCAGGAGAGTGTGTCTTCATACTTACAAGAAAAAAAGAATAGTTTAAGGAGCCCCTGGATCCTCACTTGATGTAGACAAGAAAGCAGAGGCATTTCTAAGCACATTTATATATGAAAGTTACTTAGCTATAGCAATAATAGCAGTAACTCATATTTGTTATATATTGGAGTTACTAGGTCTTACATTGAAACTTCCACCATAATGGAGCACTATCTAAAAGCAGAGGCTACACAGAGTAATGCTTCATACTCCCATAGTACTAAAAGGTTTACAAAGTATTTTTTCTTCATGATAATCCTGTGGGATAGGCGAGGAAAGCATGGCTAGCCTCATTTTGTAGACGAAGACCCTGAGGCTAGGGCAGGGAGGCAGACTGAATTCTGTATGGTCACATGACTATCAAGTGTCAGAGCCACATTTATGAGATGAGTGTCTACATGTCGAGTAGAGGTTAGGAGTCATACGTCTGTTTTAAGCAGACATAGATAGTTCTCTCATTTTTCCTTACAGGAATAGGAGCAGGGAGTGGGTGAGTGGGTATGATAAAGCTGCTCCCTGTCTCTTTGGCACAGCATATAGTGCAAGTGTTTATCGATAAATTGCTGTGGATTCCTCCTCTTAATACTGTGGGCTTCCTCATTTCACCTGCCCTAGAAAGGTAAATCTTTATAATATTTTAAGAATATCAGAGGAGACACTTTTTTTGATTAGAGGAGAAAGAAGACTTCCATAGCACTGAATGTTCATCAGATCACCTTACCTGCTATTCCTTTACACTCAGAAGGGAACCAGTGGACAGACCACGGGGCTTGGAGTGAGGATGACTTAAGTTTGAATCCTTCCCCAGACACTAATGAGCGGTGTGACCTTGGCCAAGTCACTTACCCTCTCTCAGTCTCAGTTCTTCATCTATAAAATAGGTATAATAACACACATTTTACAGTATTGTGAGAATTGTGAGAGTAAAGCATTTTACAAATCTTAAAGCCTCATATAAATATTTGCTACTATTATAACTAGGTGGTGAGGTGGCACAGTAGAAAAAGCTCCAGGTCTAGAGGACCTGAGTTGAAATCTAGCCTCAGACTATTAACTATGTGATGCTGGGCAAGTTGCTTAACTCCATTTGCCTCAGTTTCCTCATCTGTAAAATGAGTTGGAGAAGAAAATGGCAAACCATTCCAATATCTTTGCCACGAAAACCCAAATGGGGTCATAAAGGGTTGGACACAACCAAACAACAACTACTAAGGGAAATTATTCCTCTCATGTATTTAGTGCTTTAACACTATAACAACTCCTTGAGGTAGGTAGAGAAAGCATTTTTAAAAAATAACATTATCTTTCATTTTTACGTGACATCTCTCCCTCCCTCTCTATTTGCCATGTCATCTCTGGTAATAAGAAATAAGAAAATGGGGGGGGGGAAGCAGTTTAGAAAAGTTACCTAACACATAAATAAAATCTGATAGTAGATGCCATGTTCCACAATTCATGGTCTCCCTCCTCTGCAAAGAAGAGACAGAAAGAAGTAAGTTTTCTCACCTCTTCTCCAGGGACAAGCTTGGTCATCATATTTGTAAGGGGTAGGGAAAGGCTTGGTTATTATACTTACAGTGTTCAATTTTGCTTTTTGTTCTTTCTATTTACATTGTTGTATTCATATTGTTTTCTTGGTTCTGTTGCATCTCTGCAATAGTACATATAAGTCTTATGCTTCTCTACCTTTATGGTCATCCTTTCATATAGCAATTTCATCACATTCACATGCAACAATTTGTTTCACCATTCCTCAATTAATAAACAATTATTTCAGTTCCAGAACTTTGTGTTTAATCCAGAAGAAAAATGCTTAGTACAACTATTCTTATTCCCATTTTATAGATGAGGAAACTGTCATCCATAGAGTTTAAGTCCCTTATCCAAATTGTGAGAACCTAGACTCAAATCCCTGTCTCTATACTCCCAAGTCCAGTTTCTCTTGTTTTTATACATTCCAAAGAACCGGGGAGCCAATCAGGCCCTTTAATGAAATGTATCACGGGAACCAGGAAATTTGGAACCCTTTCTTTGACTTGGCTCTAGAGACACTAATATCTGCTCTGACACTAACCTGGGGATTTGGTTCCTTGCTGTGCTGTTCTGGAGCATTAAAAAAGAAAAATGGATTTGGGCATAGATCTCTAAGATGAATCTAGTACATCAATCAATAGGGTTTAGTGAACTCCCACCATTTACAAAACATTATAAGAACAATGTACTTTGTGGGAGAATACCCATGACATTATGGCTTAGGAAAAAACAAAATCATGAAAGTGAAACAAAATCATGCAAGAAAAAACCCAGCTCTTGCCTTCTAGAAACTTATGGTAGCTGAAAAAAGCAACCTGGCACTATAGAAATGAGTCGAGAAAATTACAAAATAATATATTTTGAAAATACAAGCAGTGTTTCCAGATAGCATAGAAATGCTAGGAGGGTCCAAGGAAAAGGACTAGTATTAATCAAAGAAGGCTTCCTGGAAGAGGTGTTACTAGATAGCAGAGCTTAGACTTAAGGTAATAGGTCATACTCTGAGTATGATCATGAGAGATCACATTCTAATTCAATTGTAGCCTAATTTCCATTCCAGGCTTTGTAAAATGCTTTATAAAGTTTAAAATGCTATATAAAAGTTATTAATTTTAAGAAGAGAGTAACAAAATGTCCTTTTTTCCTTGTGTGTCCCCTTCTAAATTCTTTTCCTCCTATGTACTTTTCTAGATTTTATTGTTATTATTCTTATGTAGTCAGGGTGTAAACTGCTATTTTTACTTTTCTTTCTTCACTCTGCATCACTTCATATAAGTCTTTCCATATTTCAGTGCAAATTTGTGTTGGTAAAGAAAGACTTTCTTTACCCTGGAGTTCCCTATACCAGTGGAATCATAGGTACAGTCTCAGTAAAGATATTTATTTTCCCCATATTTCTTTGTATTCATCATATCTTACCAAGTAATAATATTCCATTATACTCATACACTATAATTTGTCCAGCTACTTATCAAATGGCTGGATCATTTCCAGTTTTTGATATTTCAAATGTTTTTATATAGATAAATCTTTCCCCTCCTTCTTCAACATCCTAAGGTGAAGCCATAGTAGTAAGATCACTGAATCAAAATGTACAAACAGTTTTGGAGATTTCATTGTGTGATTGTAATGGGAATGGAAATTTAAAGATCTTCCCTGCCCCTTAATAGATCTAGGGAAGTTTGAAGACCTCCCCTGCTTTGAAAGTAAACTCTGCCCCCTAATAGGCTGAATGTAATCACATGGAGCCTGTGATGGAGGGAGTTTGCTAATGGGTGGCCCCAATCCCACAGGAAGCTTCCCTGCTGTAAAGATAAACTCTACCCCCTAATAGGCTGAATGTAGTCACATGGAACCTATGGTGGGAGGAGTTTGCTGAAGGGAAGCAGAGCCCACAGGAAGCTGGGAGTCAGAGCCAGAGAGACAGTGGGAGAGAGAGGAGGTTGAGGCAAGGAGATAGAGAGGTTTGTGAGTAAATAGTGATATTGTATTGGTTTGTGGGAAGCCTAAAGGATGCTGTGGCTCTCAGCGTTATTATGGCTTCGGAATATCTTTGGTACTATGATGGAATCGGCTTACTGGTTTGGGGATTCAGTTTTCTGGTGTCTAAATGTTTCAGTTCTGTCCTCTATATGGAGAGTTTGGTATATTTTGCTCTCGAATGTCATGTGATATTTATAGTCACAGACTTTATTGTAATCGTGAGCGCTGTAAATATTGCATTGGTATCATAGTGATAAAGATGATTTCCAAAAGGAACAAGTCATAGCTCCTGAAACAATATAATAGACCTCTCCACATCCTCCCCACTCCCCATGGTCCCATCCCCTGAATTTGATAATTTCAACTTTTTTTCCCCAATGGAATGGATATCTCAGTTATCTAAAATTGCATTTGCCTGATTATTAGAGTACCTATGAACAATTTCAAGGGATCTACAGACAATTTGTACAATTTTTTCATTCAAGAACTTGTTTGTTCATGTCTAATATTTACTCATCTGCTTTGACTTCTACTAAGACTCCATATTTTAAAATCTTTATATTTACATAGTTTGGTGATTCCAAGTACTTGGTATCATAAATATAGAACAACATCGAAGTGTTATTCTTACATTGTTATGGATAAATGTTATGTATGAGTGATTATAGTCAACAATTTCACTTGTGATTTGCTTCAATTCCACTAGAATTTATCTGTTGAATTCTCAAGAACATTTTGAGATCTGAATTTATAGTACAGAGATTTGTTGCCTGTTAGTTTGTAAAAGACAGCAAGATTCTAATGTCTAAATCTGATTACTAGGTCATGTCTTAATTCCTCATGCTAAGGAAAAATCCTCATACCTTCTAGAATGTGTGTGTGTTTAATTAAATGAATAGCTTTTGTTTTATTTTATTTTATTCTGTCAAATGCCTTCATAGAATCAAAGATTTTCATGTTTTTTTAACAAACATAATTTATTATATTGATAGTTTTCTTAAACTGAAACCATCCTCATATTCTTTATATGTCACATTTGATCATAAAAAGTTATTTTAAAATACATTGTTATATTCAATTTTCCAATATTTCATATAAGATTTTTGCATCAGTTTTTCATGACAGAGGCAGGATAGCTTACTGGATCATATATTGGACTTGGAGTCAGGAATATACCTGTTAATAAATGCTTTTTGAATTACTCCTAAATATTACTTTGACAGCATCTTGTAAATTTTGATATGCCATATTTATGTTGTCATATTTAATCAGTTATTGCTTTAATAATTTGTTCTCAGAATCACCTGAAAAAACTCTCCATTTATTAAGAGGTATATTAATGTCGCCAAATACTTACATTAAAGAGAGAAAAGGGGGGAAAATTGAGTTTAAAGTCAAAGAAATTAGAAAATGAATACATTTCATCAGAAGCATGAACAAATAAAAAATAAATGAATAAATATTTACAAAGTCATAAAATGATACTAGTAAATAACTATATTAACATGCCAATACCTTTGATTTTGTGAGAACGGGAACTATCTCCTTGACTGTAGATTATAACACGTTGAGGCTCAGAAGGGTTAAGTGACTTGCCCATGACCACATAATATCAGAGGCAAGATCTGAATCCCAGTTTCCTGAAGAAATTGAATTTAATAGTAATATTGAAGGAGTTGAATGGAAAGAGTAGAAAATAGTACTTCCTTCCCTCTGTTCCCCCCCACAAATATGGAACATGCAAAAAAAAAAAAACCTCAACCTCAAACTTGATTACATTCTCAGGAATAAAGAAGTTAAAAATAAATTCAGAAAGGCAGAAATGTTAAGTACTACATTTATAGATCATAATGAAATTAAATAATAGTCAGCAAGGAATATATAACCACAGAAGCAAGCTTAAGTGGAGGCCGAAAATGATTTGATGGTTAATGCTTGAGTTAAAGAATAAATTCTAGAAGCAATATATTTATCTAAGAACAAATACGGAATATCAGAATTTATGGAATGTAGTCCAGTGGCACCTGAGCTGGGCACTGAAGGAAAAGATTATCAGCAGTTCCTTGTGCAGTGAAGGGCGAGGCAGTATTCTTTACCACCTCTATACTTCTTCCCTCCCCTAACTTGGGCTGAGAAATGAACTTCCAAATTTTGCCTTCATTCACTGTTTCAGAGAATATAAGAAGGCTGAATCGGGTGTATGTGGGTAGAGAGTATTTGGTCTAACATATGAGCAGTGAGTTGAGATTTTACATTAGTGTTACATATTTATTTTATCACTTTGATTATTTTTCCTAAAGTAATGACATTGATAGAGTTGATTTGATGAGATACAGCACCCTCTGGTGATTGGGTGTGGCCAAAAAGAGGAAGGCACATGAATCCAGTGCTATAATTAATCAAAATACAAATCCATACTTCTTAAGCATTTAGTTTATTGTTTGTGGGGTGGTGGTGGTATTTAAGCTGAAGTATCTTCAATCTAAATGTCTGCCTGACTGGCATCAAGGAGACCTTTCCAGATACAACAAAATAAGACACAAAGATATATAATTTGGAAACTACTTTCAGGATATTTGTTATAAGAGGAGAATCAGGTAATCATAGAACCAGCATTAAAGTCCTAATCTCATGACCTGTAAACAGTTGCCTGATGTCTTTGCTAGCTGGTTTCCCTTTGTATAAAAGATACAAAAAAGTCTAAGTTTTATGCCTGAGGTAACAGAACTAGGGAGTAGGGGACTGAGGTGGGGAAGGGGAGGGAGCATGGATGGGAAAGCCTTTAATTCTCCTAAAAAATGTATAGGGATTGACTCAAGAGAATTCAGAAAGCCCACCCACCTCCTTTCATTTGCAACAGTGGGCAGTAGGTGTAGATCACAGGCTCCCAAAGTGGGAGATACTGCCCCCTGGTGGTGGTAGTAGCCCCAGGTACAATTGGGGAACATTGACTAAGAATAAGGCGGCAGTAGAAGCGTTAAGAAAAGATGAGAAGCTAAAATTTTGGAAAACTGTTCCTACATGTTTCACCTGCAAAGAGTTTTAAGTTGTAGTAATTTTATTTTCCAAATAAACACACAAAATGCAAGTAATAACTAATCAGTATTCAAGTCCACTAGCAGGTCTTAACAAGTATGGGCAAATGAGAGTGTCATACATTGTAGGGAAGCACAGCATGCATGAGCAGGAATATGTGCTTGTAATGACTTGCTTATAATATGATACTATATGGGTTACGTGATGCAATATTAAGTTATCAAAACTTCAATGCAGGAAAAACCCACAAATTTACAATAAATTATTAAATTTAAGATATGTCGTTTAAAAATATGTTTTATATATTTTTTTAAATGATATAAATTTCAAAAAAAAAACTGTTAAAGAGTTAAAGAAAGTAGATTTCCAAGTGGGGTGCTGAGTAAATTTTTTTTGCAAAGGGGATGGTAGGTCAAATAAATTTGGGGAACTCTGGTGTAGATAGTTGTTTATACTGTTAGATATGGCAAATGTTTTGGTTTATTTATTGACTAAGTTTCCCCACCTACCCCTTACTTGTTAAAACTTGTCACAAATGATGGTTCAGTGAAAGGAAATTAAAGGGAAAAGAATGCAGTATAGCAACAAAAGTCATCAATACAATTTTTTTTTTTAATTTGAGAGAAGACCAGAGTAGGTGGTAGTCTCACTGTACTCTGCCCTGGCTGGACCACATCCGGAGTATTGCATTTGGTTCTGAGGAAGAATGTCATGAAGGTAAGGGGATCATGTCATACAAAGATTAGATGAAGCAAATGGGGAGGTTTAACCTGGAAAAGTAAAGACTTGAGGGGGAAGAATTTAACTTGTTTTCAAATATTTAAAGGGCTATCATGTAAAAATAGATTAATTTTACCTGATTACTAGGAGAAATGGTTAGAATTGTCAGGGAGTGGCCCCTGAAATGGAAAGGTTGCCAGGACAGGGTCAGAAAATGGTGGTTCTGCTGTTTGTGATAAGATTTCTCTAAATCTTTCTGTCTCTGGAAGATGGAAAGGGAAATGGGCAACATGGAGGTCATTGTGTTTTCAACTTAACCATGCTCCCATTCTCCTTGGTTGAAAAACAACAGTAACATCGTGTGTCTAGAAGACCCCTGGTAATAGAAGGAATCCCATCTGAAGAGTTGGCCTCATTGGTTTCTCCCCAATTGGACCCCTTATCAAACTAATTTTTTTTGTTTTATGATCATTTTGGGAGAAAAAAAAACTTGATAATGTGAAACATTAAATGATATTTATATGCAAAAAAAAAAAAAGAATTGGCAGGGAGCTTGGTTAAGATGCAATAAAAGAGGGGCGGCTAGGTGGCGCAGTGAATAAAGCATCGGCCCTGGAGTCAGGAGGACCTGAGTTCAAATTTGGCCTCAGACACTTAAAACTTACTAGACATGTGACCTTAGGCAAGTCACTTAACCCCAACTGCCCTCCCTTCCCCCCTCCAAAAAGAAAAACAGAAAGAAAAAAAGATGCAATATAAGAAAACTCCTTGGAAGCCTGTACACCCCTCATCACCATAGCACTTCAAAGGGAAGCATAGATGACCATTCATCAGACCCTGTAACTGTTATTCAGGTAAAGGCTGGACTGTGTGGCCTCTAAAGTCCTTTCCACTTTTAGAATTCTGTCAGGATGGGAACACAGGAGAAGAGAGGCTGATATTCTGCAGACCTTGGCAGCTCAATGAATGTTGATGACAGATTGAGAGTTGTCCATCCGCAAATTTGTTCAGTCTTTTTCCCAGTCCCCCATGCTGCTAGCCTCTCTAAAGTTACCTAGTATCTATTCTGTATGTATTTTGCATATGCCTATTTTCATATATGTTGACCATTAGAATGTGAGCTTTTTGCAGGTGGGGAATATTTTCCCTTGAAGTGTTTAATATTTGCTCTTAATAAGAGCTCTCAGGGGTGACTAGGTGGCAAAGTGAATAGAACACCCACCCTGGAGTCAGAAGGACCTGAGTTCAAATCCTGCCTCAGATATTTAACACTTAACTAACCATGTGACCTTGGGCAAGTCACTTTACCCCAATTGCCCTCCAAAAAAGGCAAGAAAAAAAAAAGAGCTCTGATTCTTACTTTCCATACTTCACCATCATATGTCAGCTGCCTTCTCACACAGGAACTTCTCTCAGGGCCCATGGACTTCTCACCCTGAGACACCTTTTTACCCCTAGGACCCTCTTCTACTAAAGGTGAATTCCTCCCAGAATTTCCATTTTGGGGAGAGACCCAGGCTAGCCAAGGGCAAGGTCACCCAGGCAGCATAGTAGATAGAACTCTGGATCTAGAATCTGGAACACCTGAGTTCAAATTCAACCTTAGACCCATAATAGTTGTGTGACCCCTGGGTTAAGTTATATAACCTGTTTGCCTTCTTCAACTGTAAAATGAGATAATAGTAACACCTCTCTTCCAGACTTGTTAGGAAGATCAACTAATATTTTTAAAGCACCTAGCATAATGTAGGTACTTAATAAATGCTTATTTCCTTCTTTAATTTTCTTTCTGCCTCTGCCCCACTTCCACTTTTCTGCACCTTCTTATGAACTGTCTTCTTAGAATTTAAGCTCCTTGAGGACAGGGATTATCTTTCTTTTGTTTGTTTTTTTTGAGGGGGAGGGCAGGACAATTGGGATTAAGTGACTTGTCCAAAGTCACAGGGCTAGTAAGTGTCCAAGGCTGGATTTGAACTGAGGTCCTCCTGATTCCAGGGCCAGTGCTCTATTCACTGCGCCACCTAGCTGCCCCATGCGATTATCTTTCTTTTTGCTTATATTTGGATCCTCAGAGCTTAGCACCTTGCTTGGCACACAGTAAGTGCTTAATAAATGCTTTTTGCCTGACTAATAATTGATTACCTGTGGTATTACTTCATATAGCCTAATTATGAAACCTTAAGAAAAAAACAAACCACCAACAATCTTGAAATAGGATAAGTTGGAAATTAAGAGCAAGAAAAACTCAGAGAATATAGTCAACTTCTGGCTACCTGCAGTGTGGATTATCTGTGGCCAACCTAGTAACCCAATTTAACAACTATTCCTATTATTTTCCTTTCCTACAATAAGGGAAATCTTTTGCAGCATAAGCGTCCTCTGATGTGGGCAGTCTTCTCACTCCAGAAGTTTCCTCAGGTGATGGGGATGGGATCTGAACTCCTAAGAGGAAAAAACCCTGGACTTTCCCACATGGCCCAGGGCCTGGCCGAGGCATTGCTCATGCCATTTCAACAGTCCTTTCATTGTGCCCCACCCCCCACAACCCTTCAATTCTCAGTTACCTCAGACCCAGCCCAGCCCTCCACACAATTCCAGGCTATTTCCCACCCTCCTTCCCATGTAGATCCCTACACTGTTATCTCTGGGTTACCCCAGGCTATTGGCCACTCCTAGGTCACACATCCAGATCTTCCCACAGTCTTTCTCTATAAAAAGCCCATCTTGTCCCTCCCCCCCATTAAATCGCTCAGATTCTTAAAATCTGGCCAATAGTGTGGATTCTTAAAATCTTGCCCACCCCAACCAGTGTTTTAATAAACCACATCTCTGACTGAAAGAAGGCTTGAGTTGAATTCTTTTAAGGTAGATCTGCACCTTTTGCTCTTGAATTTCAGGGTTCCCAGGATCCCTATATGGCAACATGTGGCCTTCTTATCCTGAGATACTTCTTTGTTCCTCAGGACTCTCTTCTAATGGTGAATTTCTCCTAGGATTTTTATTTTGGAGAGGGGCCCAAGTTAGTCAAGGGCAAGGTCACCTAAGCAGCACAGTAGATAGAACTCTGGACCTGGAGTCAGGAAGACTGGAGTTCAAATTCAGCCTTACACTCAACTAGCTGTATAACCCTGAGCAAGTTACTCTTTGAAAAAACTGACACTAGTTGGCTTTCCAGGACTGGGAAGTAAGAGGTGGGTTAGACCTCAAACTTTCCATTTTCTCACCTGTTAATTTGAGAAAACTTCCTTTTTGAGTAAGAATTTCTCTGTATAGCTTCATTTTGTTGCTTGAAGTGATTTCAAATACAAATTCAAAAACACATTCTAAGGCCAAATATAGAGAAAGTTGTAGAATTTTGCTGCTTTGGATTATCTAGGCTTCTGCTCACCTCCCTTAGTGCAAATAACCATCACCAAGAACCAGCTATTATGAAAAGAATTTTTCAAGTGAGAAAAGGGTCCACCCCATGTTGCAATGGGCAGGGGTGATAGTCAAGGTTTAAATGTGAATAGTGTTCAGTCCAAGAGTGTGCTCAGAGAAATCAAGTCTGTCAGTATTGTTCCATTTTTATTGTTCAGCTGCTTTACATTAGCTAATGACAGGGGAGCACTGTATCTTATAGAAGAGAAAGCAGCAAAAGTGAAAGATGATTCTGACCAATTAGACCCTCACAAACTCGGCTGGAGTTCTTAATATAAAATGAAAATGCATTAGATTAGACTCCAGCTCCTAATAAAATTATCTTTTCAGGAGAATCGTGGTTCTTTTGATAACTTAATTAATATTTTCAGAAGAAGCTTGAGAAACCAATCCACTTAAGATCCTGTTAGTTGTGTTAATTCAAATAAAGGTATAAAATATATATTCTATATTTTCTATACATATATGTTACACATAGATGTATTCTATATATAAAATATTCTATATTTTCATTCCCCCCCCCCATTTTAGAACACGGTAAGCATTTTCCTAGTGATGGAGTACCTGGGGTCTAGATCAATTTGTGAAACCAACTTGTAAAACCAGTCTGTGCAGTTGTAACTGCAATTTGTCCTTTCCCATCCTTGAGCTCTGCCCCTTCCCCCTATCCCACACTCCACCTAGGCAATATCCTGTGACCCCTTTGTTCTTACTTAATCTCTTCATTTCTTCTGGGCCTGGCCCACACCCTCCTTTGTCCTTGCCTTTTGTCTCCTTTGGCCTGGCCCAAATCTTATCTAATCTATTCACATGCTCCTATTGGTCAGCTCTGACCTTTGTCTATGCACTGAGGCCCCTCCTTCAGGTCAGCCCTGACAATGGCAGCCCTATCCTTTAAAGGTAAAAGCATGTACCCCTCTTGCTTGCAGGTCCCCTAAAGGACTCTTGCCCGATTCTCATAGAAGCTAAACTTCTACAACTCTCCCTCCAATTAAGCCTGAGACCTTGAATTCTTTCCAGATGCTCTTGCAGGTTTTCTGGTCTTAGATAAGATCAGAATTCCTGCTGAACCTATTGGGATCCCGTCCCTCATCATTTGGACATGCCATATTTCCCATGGACTCCATGCTCATTGAAGGGTAGGGGCTGTCATTTCTAACTTTTGTTTCTCCAATGACTAACACAGTGATTTGTACATAGTAGGCATATAAGTATTGTCATAACATTTGTAAGTACTTAGTGAACATAAGTATGAGGTAAACCTAGAAAATAAATTTTTTTAAAAAGCAAGCTTATAGAAATTATTTAAATAAGTTCTTGCCTTCAAAGTAGTTGTGGGGGAGGTTATATTTATTCTAAAACTTGGAACCTGTGTTACGTATTAATCCTTTAGAGGATGGACTTGATTTTTGTAAATAGCCAAAAGAAATTTGGATTTAAATGTGGTGAACGAGGTAGAAGAGCAAGCTGAGTAATTCTGCTTTCAACCCCAAATGAAATGATTGTGACTATAAAGAAAAAAACACTAATTGTTTTATGTGGTTGTGAACTGCCTTTGAAGGTAGTTTCAAAAGACAATTTGAGTAATGACTGGCAGGTGCATGAGTCACCCACATGTTAACTATTTAAAATGTTTAAATTCGAATTTTGGATTTAATAGTGAATAAAACGAGCATTTCCTATGTGCAAGGTAAAATAGAGAGGATTGTAATAGAGAGATCTCTATTAGTTTGCTTTTCTTTTTAAGTATGTAATGGGTTCAACCTGTAGCTTTCAAAACTGTCCTGCTTGACTATAATTCTTTCTAGCCTTCCTTCTGCTCTCTTCTCTGCATTAAAAAAAAAGTTGCTAGTCAGTCTCTTACAATATATCAACTACATTAATGTTTTGCATAAGCTACACATGTACAACCTATACTGCTTATCTTTCCAGTAAGGGTGGGTGACAAGGGAGGAAGGAATCTGGAATTCAAAGTTTTAAAATCAAATGTTTAAATATATATATATATATATATATATATATATATATACTATTAATAATACTATTTTACATGTAACTGGGAAATAAGATATACAGGCACTGGGGCATAGAGATCCACCATGCCCTACTGGAAAAGTCAAAGGGGGTATGGGAGAAGATATGGGAGAGAGCAATTTGGAGGAGGAGATATCCTGTGGGACTGCTATTTTGGGGCGGTGGGTAGGGGAAAAACGGGGAGAAAATGTGTAACTCAAAATTTGGTGGAAATGAGTGATGTAAATCAGAAGTTAATAAAGTATTTGAAAAATGAAAAAAAAAGTTGCTTCAATGACTCCTCCTCTTCCTCCTCCTTCTTCTCTCCCTCTCTCCTCACTTCCCCTCCCCCTCCCCCTCCCTACCTATTCATATTCCCTGTCAACTTCCTACTTACCCAGGGGAGAGAGAAAAAAAAAAAAGCCCTTGTAACAAATATTTGTGATCAAGCATGTTCCTATATTGGCAAATCCTCTGTGTCAAGAAGTGGGTAGTATGTTTCATCATCAATGATAGTGGAATCATTGGCTATTCCTTTGATTAGAGTTCTCAAGACTTTCAAAGTTCTTTTTCTTTATAATGTTATAATACTATAAATTGTTCTTCTAGCTCTGATCATTTCACCCTGCCGTAGTTCATGTGGATCTTTCTAGGTTTTCCCTGAAACCATGTATTTCATCATTTCTTAGAGTGCAACAATACTTGATTACATTAAAACTCTGTTTCCTCACCTGTAACAATGGAGACAGTGAAATCTATAGCACTTACCTCCCAGGATAGATGTGAGGATCAAACAAAATAATGTGCATAGAGTTCTCTGCCAGCCTTAAAGTGATACATAAATGTTAGTATTTTTCTAAAGGCAGTGAAGCAAAGCATATTTAGTTTGGTCAAGTTTGGCATCTGGAAGACCTGACTTCCAGTCCTGCCTTTGTCATATCCTAGCTGGGTGACCAACGGTGGAAAGGTTTTAACTTCTCAAACATCTTTTGAAAAAAAGCGACTTTTTATAGGATTTGCCTATCATCATGGCTTTTTTTAAATGGGTTTCTGCATAAGCATATAAAGCCTTGTGATCCCCCCTTTTAGAAATATTAAAAAAGCATTTAAAACTATTATAGTCTGCAGCCTTTCTACTAATCTAAAAGAGAAACACACACCTGTCTTTCTTTGGGTTATTATTATTCCTATTAGAGACTGGGTCTCCCTGTTTTGTCCAGGCAGCTTACTTACTTACTAGATTTCACTGTAGATTAGAGAAGGGTTCTTTGATTGGCTCTCTTTCCAGCCTGGGCTAGGCTGCTCCTCCTTAGACAGTCTGGTACCTCATCCTTCTTTCTGTACTACCCCATTCCTGTCCTTGGGGCATCATTATATTGATGCCATAATTACTGAGGACACCTGAGATGGAATGGTTTTGTAAAATTGATTCTTTTGGAGTGGTTCAGAAAGATTAACTAGTGGTCAATCAGATGATGTAGAATGTTAACCCTAAATTGTGTACTCTTCCTTGTTCAAGATTCCTATAAATGTTACTTCAAAATGTCATTTATATGAGGGCATGAGGGGACTCTGTCACAGTTTGGAATTTTTGCTAACAGCAGAACAATTCTTGAATTTAGTGATAAATTAATTTAAATGTTTCTCTTGGTGGAACTGGGCCTAAAATGCAGAGTATAGAATTAATTTAATATTTATTTTGACATGTAATTTTTAAAAACATATACTCAGAACATAGCACAGTGCCTGGCATATATTAGTTAATAAATACTTGTTGATTGATTGTTGAAATCACAAATTTGGACCCCCCTCCCAAAAGATAAGCTAAACCCTTTATTTTCATTTTCAGAGTTACAGGATTCTCAGGAGGCTCTCAAATCTGACATTTTTGGGGGGTGGGGGTGGGGAGAGATAGTGAGTGAACAAAGGTAATGAAAGGCAAGTGTTCTTGTCCAGGCTTTGTCAATAATAATCTCTCACCTAGGGCAAGTCATTTGACCTGTTGGGGGTGGGGTGGGTTTGGAGGGTGGGTCAGTTACTTCATCTGGACAATAAAGGGAATGGATTCAACAGTCTTCTCTGGTCCCTTATGACTTTAACATTATATGACATTGTGATTAGATTTAGGTTAGGAAAAATTCTTAATTGCCTTGAAGTGGGACTTAGTATGATTTAGCATATCCTTAAAGCTCAACAGGAGACAATATATTGGGGTACTGGCAGGAAAGGGGAGTAAAACAGAGGAAATGGTTTCTTGTCCACACTGGACAGAAAGGACAATTTTCTCTGAAAGAAAAATATCAGCTTATTTAGAAAAAAATAAAAATTTAGGAATATAAACACTTGTTACCTTTTTCTTCCTTCTGTAAAGAAAATCACTATATTGAAGAATACACCATGCTTGTTGAATTCTTGCTCTCTGCATGGAGCATGCAAAATGACTAAACATCCAGGAAAAGGTCTATTTTGATGAGAATAGAAATCTGCATCATAACTATTCAGCAAAAGAAAAGATACATATACCTAAAAACATTCCCTATGAGATGGCAATACATAAACAACTGTCAGTTAAATGCTGAATCTCTTCCAACTCTCTACCAATGTTAATAAACTGAAGGCTTTTACAAAGCTTCTGATGTTCTTATCATTTAGATGAATTGGAAAAAATTAGTATTGGGCTTCATTTTGTGCTTCTCTCATTAGTTAGAACTATGTATGGGATAATTAAAAACACATTATTAACCTATTTGCATATAAAATATACTTTTAATTATTGTATGTTCATTGTTCTTTATCATCATCATCTTTATCATACATCAGCTGCTGAAAATGCATCCAAACCCTCTGTTAATCAAAACTGTTCTATCTATTGCTGTGAAACTTGGATGCCTCTCAAATTCACAACCAACAGACAACATCATACCTTAAAAGTAGTCAAAGAATGTCATCTACTAGGGTTGGAGCTACTGTTAGAATTTAAAGGAAATCTTTCTGTTTATTGCTACTGGTGCCTGGACACAGGAATATAGGATAACTGATAGGACACCTTGCTGTACTTTGATTAATTCGAGCAAGACCCAAGTAATAATTTTAGAATAGACCTTTTATTAAGATGCCATGTTGCCTGATCAGGCCACATGGCGGGCTGAGCAGTTAGTACCACATGTCCCAGGTACGGCAATAGTAGTAGCTGACAGCAACAGCCCCGATCTGGGGCAAAACCTCAGCTTATAAAGGGGGCCTTACATAAGCAGTGATTGGTCAGTACATCTTGAAATTCCCTCTCCTGACCCAGAAGCCCACCCACTTCTATGCAGGACGGGTGACTGGCAAAGGGCAGAGACCCAGGTGGGGGAGGTGGAGCTGACCCAGCAGTCTGATTACTTCCCTGAGCTAGGGGGGATGGAGAAAACCCTGCACTACGTTCCCCACTTCTGTTGTGTGTGTGTGTCAAACCCTTGACACCAGCAGGCCAGTCAGTCAATTCTGTTCCCAAGGGCTAGTAGTGGGGATCCATAACAATTAGCAATTTAACAGTTAATAGGGACTTCCTATAATCTAGGCCATAGTCACAAGGAGGAGGAGGGGGCCTCATTTTTCCATCGGTCCTCTAGTTGAATTTCTCCAGGAAAGAAGCTGTCCCAGTAGAGGCCAGGTCAGTCTTCTTGGGAAAGCTGTCTGCATCTGATGTCCTCTTTTTCAGATTCCAAGGCTCAGGGGGTAATCTTTAGATGACTAGAATTCAAATGTACGATACAAGAGCTCCCAGAAACACGATTTTACACATAAAGGCCCAGTTTCCTAGCCATGAAAGACAAGGTTCAAACAAATAGTTCAGTTTCCTTAGCCACACAGGGCTAGGCTCAGTTAATACAAATGAGTTTTTTCTCACAATTTTACAAAATGACATAATTATATTAAGTCAGGTACAAGTCACCAAGATAACCAAGAAAACTTACATACAAACTATACAAGAATCATAATTAACATACAATACCTTGTATCCCAGTGACCTATTTCATTTAAACAACACTTTTAAATCCCAGATGCCTCATGAAGTTACAAAATTTAAAAAGGAGTTTTGCTTCTCCAGTTCAGATCTAGAGGTGACCAGAATAATTTCGACCTAAATTAGTACAATTACTTAAGATTAGTTTCATATTTTGAAACTACAGAGAATTTTCAGTTTATTTATTCTTTGTTATTTCTACCTTTCCTAAATCCTGTACCTGGTATAGGAATCCTTTAAAATATGAAAAATTTTTTTTAATTGATTTCATCTGCCCTTTGTAAAATTATCAGACAGATGCATTAACAAAGTAACATTAGCTTCACCTTTACCACTCTTATCCAATCCTCGCTAAAATCCAAAATTCATACCTCTGATCTTATTCCCAAACATGCTTAAATCATGACTTCACAGAATAGGAAAATCTTAAAGCCAATTTTATACATCTGTATTTAATCCTAGGTGTCATCTAGTCTGATCCTGCTGCTCTCCTCAAACTTCACTATCCTGGTCAATTCGGCATCTATTTCATTACATTTTGCCTTATTACTAATCATCTCCTTTTCTGAAGGATGTTATCTCTATAATTTACTCATTTATTTGGCCCTAAATATTACTTCTCAGTGACTTTGCCATAGAATAAAAAGAGGGACAATGTCATAAACCTTGCCAGAAGGAAAACTTCCTTAGCCTTGTTTGATTCCAGGCACGAGTCATCTCTGCTAGTCATTCAGATAGCCACCAGGTAGTGAAAGCAAGGCTTAGGAATAAATAGGTGGGGGGTTTCCTTTTCAGAAAGAAAAGGCACAATTGGGAAATAAAGTCAGAGAGATCCCACCTGGGCAGTGTCTGAAGTTGTCCCCAAACTTTTCCAAGAACAGACATCCACCTTGAACAGTTTGCAGCTTGCAGCCTCTGCCATCCCATTATCGGCTTTAATGACGACTCCTGTAATCAAGGCTTAGAAAAATAGTAAAATTTACAGTTCCCCAAATTATTAAATAGCAAATAAATATGGACTAGTGTCCTTCAGATAGGGCCATTTAAAATTTGATTGAGCTATTAATTACAAACTCAAGTTACAAATCTTTCTGCCTTCCCAAAACTTCCTCATGCTCTCTCAACATACTTCTAAAACTGGTATCAACTATCTGGAAACAGGAGGGGCTGGATGAACCCCATTTGTCCCCTAACGTTCTTATCTGCTTTGTTCAGCTTTTCATAAATAGACTTTAAAGACAGTTTGAATTAACCTGGTGTTAAAAATGGTGTCTTTCTTTTCTCTCAACTAAAGTATCTCTGATTAAACTAAATATCAGGCACCCAAGTACCCCATCATTCCAAGCACCTGATCATTCACCCCTTAAACAGCTGGGACCCAAAATTATTTGGGTGGATCTGTTTCATATGGGGCTAGGTCTGTAGCCAGTGGCTAAAACGTGGCCAAAGCCAGGTCCAGGGGGTGATGGGCCATGGTCTTGGGACAGTGGGTACTCAGCCTGAGATGTTATCTGCAAGTGAAGGGTGCTGAGCCTAGAAGAAACAAATCTGGCAAGGAGATTAAACAAGGGCCAAAAAGGAATAGGAGGAAAGTGACCAGAAGTAGGGTTAGGATGGGTTAGTATAATCCATTACTCAGACTGTCGCTTTCCTCTATATTTATACAAACTTACATAAAAAAGATACTTCATAAGTTACTATTCTTTAATACATAACTATACTGCCTTAAACAATAGAGGTTCCAGAGGTTCCTGACTGGAACCTCACCACTGAATAGTAAACATACATCTTTGTTTCACAAAATTTGTTTATCCTCTGATTATATTCATTCTGGAAGAAAGAGATAATTCAGAAATTGAATCTTTAACATACATTCAGTTACAAATGTTAACTTTTGCTTAGAGCATGAAATAACTACAAATTCAGATCAAAACAGCGAGATCTCTTTTGCTTTTACAATCTCATTAAACCTTTAAGAAAAAAGTTAGCTGAAAACTGTTAAAATGTTCTCAAGCAGTTTGCATAACTTTCTACACATTCTAATTCTAGATGAGAAATAATATTAGATTTTCCACTTATGCTAACAAAAAAACTCACATCTTTTACTGACTATGTGCTCTGATCATAGGAAATTTGCTAAAGAAGGAAAAAAATCACCTTAAACATTTAGCAAATTTCACCAATCACAGTTTAGAGCATTTTTATGGGCTGCAATCTGAGAAGGGGCCTCCCAAAATCAGGAAATGCAAGAAGAAATGTTGATTTCGGCAGGGCCACTCATACCAAGGAATAAACTTGTTTGTTCTCCTTGCTAGAAGGAATGTCAGCACATTCCTTCCTCACCCTGACTCCCTGGTGACCAAAGAATCTTGACCACCCCCCTCTGACCCCTATAGAATTGGCGCCAAGCCACTATCTCTAAAGCTCATACTTATCTGTCACCCAATCCCTGACCTTTGTGTTTCCCGCTCTCCCCAAGAACTGTATAAAAGAATGCCCGAGAAGACACTCGGGGTCCTCCATCTTAAGTGTATGGTTGGACCCGGGTTCGAACTCGTGAATAAATGTTTGTCTTCTTTGTCAGTCTTGTAGTCTCTGTTTTTTTCCCCTGGTACCATGTTCATACCATGTTTCATACCATGTTTCATACCACGTTTCACAATCCAATAAAGATTTACCAGGTATCACAAATGTAAAGATTCCATTTTTAATTTCAATCCCAAATCCCAGGATCCCATCTAGAAACTTCAGAAAATTCACAGTAAGTTTGAATATTACAAAATCCAAACATAATTGATAAAATGACCAGAAATCTTACAAAGTCTTTGCATAATTAAACTTGTTCTGGTATTAAAGATAAAGTGCTTCATAAGTAAGACAAGCCCTAATCCCCTTCCCCACCTTTTTTTTGGGGGGGAGGGAGTTTAGGACCTTGCCCACAAATTGTTTCCAGGGACACCTAAGCCCTCTTTTGCATATTCTAATTTAGAAGAGGATTCACAGGGTCTTTTTTTTTCACATAATTATCAATAAGTAGTTTTTCTTAAGCATGCTATGCTATTGTAAATACTTGATTTATGAATTGAAACTTCCTATAAAACAAAGAAAAACTTAAAAGTGTATGATTTCTTAAATTACAACATTTCAGAATATCATACACTTTTAAGTTTTTCTTTGTTTTATAGGAAGTTTCAATTCATAAATCAAGTATTTACAATAGCATAGCATGCTTAAGAAAAACTACTTATTGATAATTATGTGAAAAAAAAAGACCCTGTGAATCCTCTTCTAAATTAGAATATGCAAAAGAGGGCTTAGGTGTCCCTGGAAACAATTTGTGGGCAAGGTCCTAAACTCCCTCCCCCCCAAAAAAAAGGTGGGGAAGGGGATTAGGGCTTGTCTTACTTATGAAGCACTTTATCTTTAATACCAGAACAAGTTTAATTATGCAAAGACTTTGTAAGATTTCTGGTCATTTTATCAATTATGTTTGGATTTTGTAATATTCAAACTTACTGTGAATTTTCTGAAGTTTCTAGATGGGATCCTGGGATTTGGGATTGAAATTAAAAATGGAATCTTTACATTTGTGATACCTGGTAAATCTTTATTGGATTGTGAAACGTGGTATGAAACATGGTATGAAACATGGTATGAACATGGTACCAGGGGAAAAAAACAGAGACTACAAGACTGACAAAGAAGACAAACATTTATTCACGAGTTCGAACCCGGGTCCAACCATACACTTAAGATGGAGGACCCCGAGTGTCTTCTCGGGCATTCTTTTATACAGTTCTTGGGGAGAGCGGGAAACACAAAGGTCAGGGATTGGGTGACAGATAAGTATGAGCTTTAGAGATAGTGGCTTGGCGCCAATTCTATAGGGGTCAGAGGGGGGTGGTCAAGATTCTTTGGTCACCAGGGAGTCAGGGTGAGGAAGGAATGTGCTGACATTCCTTCTAGCAAGGAGAACAAACAAGTTTATTCCTTGGTATGAGTGGCCCTGCCGAAATCAACATTTCTTCTTGCATTTCCTGATTTTGGGAGGCCCCTTCTCAGATTGCAGCCCATAAAAATGCTCTAAACTGTGATTGGTGAAATTTGCTAAATGTTTAAGGTGATTTTTTTCCTTCTTTAGCAAATTTCCTATGATCAGAGCACATAGTCAGTAAAAGATGTGAGTTTTTTTGTTAGCATAAGTGGAAAATCTAATATTATTTCTCATCTAGAATTAGAATGTGTAGAAAGTTATGCAAACTGCTTGAGAACATTTTAACAGTTTTCAGCTAACTTTTTTCTTAAAGGTTTAATGAGATTGTAAAAGCAAAAGAGATCTCGCTGTTTTGATCTGAATTTGTAGTTATTTCATGCTCTAAGCAAAAGTTAACATTTGTAACTGAATGTATGTTAAAGATTCAATTTCTGAATTATCTCTTTCTTCCAGAATGAATATAATCAGAGGATAAACAAATTTTGTGAAACAAAGATGTATGTTTACTATTCAGTGGTGAGGTTCCAGTCAGGAACCTCTGGAACCTCTATTGTTTAAGGCAGTATAGTTATGTATTAAAGAATAGTAACTTATGAAGTATCTTTTTTATGTAAGTTTGTATAAATATAGAGGAAAGCGACAGTCTGAGTAATGGATTATACTAACCCATCCTAACCCTACTTCTGGTCACTTTCCTCCTATTCCTTTTTGGCCCTTGTTTAATCTCCTTGCCAGATTTGTTTCTTCTAGGCTCAGCACCCTTCACTTGCAGATAACATCTCAGGCTGAGTACCCACTGTCCCAAGACCATGGCCCATCACCCCCTGGACCTGGCTTTGGCCACGTTTTAGCCACTGGCTACAGACCTAGCCCCATATGAAACAGATCCACCCAAATAATTTTGGGTCCCAGCTGTTTAAGGGGTGAATGATCAGGTGCTTGGAATGATGGGGTACTTGGGTGCCTGATATTTAGTTTAATCAGAGATACTTTAGTTGAGAGAAAAGAAAGACACCATTTTTAACACCAGGTTAATTCAAACTGTCTTTAAAGTCTATTTATGAAAAGCTGAACAAAGCAGATAAGAACGTTAGGGGACAAATGGGGTTCATCCAGCCCCTCCTGTTTCCAGATAGTTGATACCAGTTTTAGAAGTATGTTGAGAGAGCATGAGGAAGTTTTGGGAAGGCAGAAAGATTTGTAACTTGAGTTTGTAATTAATAGCTCAATCAAATTTTAAATGGCCCTATCTGAAGGACACTAGTCCATATTTATTTGCTATTTAATAATTTGGGGAACTGTAAATTTTACTATTTTTCTAAGCCTTGATTACAGGAGTCGTCATTAAAGCCGATAATGGGATGGCAGAGGCTGCAAGCTGCAAACTGTTCAAGGTGGATGTCTGTTCTTGGAAAAGTTTGGGGACAACTTCAGACACTGCCCAGGTGGGATCTCTCTGACTTTATTTCCCAATTGTGCCTTTTCTTTCTGAAAAGGAAACCCCCCACCTATTTATTCCTAAGCCTTGCTTTCACTACCTGGTGGCTATCTGAATGACTAGCAGAGATGACTCGTGCCTGGAATCAAACAAGGCTAAGGAAGTTTTCCTTCTGGCAAGGTTTATGACATTGTCCCTCTTTTTATTCTATGGCAAAGTCACTGAGAAGTAATATTTAGGGCCAAATAAATGAGTAAATTATAGAGATAACATCCTTCAGAAAAGGAGATGATTAGTAATAAGGCAAAATGTAATGAAATAGATGCCGAATTGACCAGGATAGTGAAGTTTGAGGAGAGCAGCAGGATCAGACTAGATGACACCTAGGATTAAATACAGATGTATAAAATTGGCTTTAAGATTTTCCTATTCTGTGAAGTCATGATTTAAGCATGTTTGGGAATAAGATCAGAGGTATGAATTTTGGATTTTAGCGAGGATTGGATAAGAGTGGTAAAGGTGAAGCTAATGTTACTTTGTTAATGCATCTGTCTGATAATTTTACAAAGGGCAGATGAAATCAATTAAAAAAAATTTTTCATATTTTAAAGGATTCCTATACCAGGTACAGGATTTAGGAAAGGTAGAAATAACAAAGAATAAATAAACTGAAAATTCTCTGTAGTTTCAAAATATGAAACTAATCTTAAGTAATTGTACTAATTTAGGTCGAAATTATTCTGGTCACCTCTAGATCTGAACTGGAGAAGCAAAACTCCTTTTTAAATTTTGTAACTTCATGAGGCATCTGGGATTTAAAAGTGTTGTTTAAATGAAATAGGTCACTGGGATACAAGGTATTGTATGTTAATTATGATTCTTGTATAGTTTGTATGTAAGTTTTCTTGGTTATCTTGGTGACTTGTACCTGACTTAATATAATTATGTCATTTTGTAAAATTGTGAGAAAAAACTCATTTGTATTAACTGAGCCTAGCCCTGTGTGGCTAAGGAAACTGAACTATTTGTTTGAACCTTGTCTTTCATGGCTAGGAAACTGGGCCTTTATGTGTAAAATCGTGTTTCTGGGAGCTCTTGTATCGTACATTTGAATTCTAGTCATGTAAAGATTACCCCCTGAGCCTTGGAATCTGAAAAAGAGGACATCAGATGCAGACAGCTTTCCCAAGAAGACTGACCTGGCCTCTACTGGGACAGCTTCTTTCTTGGAGAAATTCAACTAGAGGACCGATGGAAAAATGAGGCCCCCTCCTCCTCCTTGTGACTATGGCCTAGATTATAGGAAGTCCCTATTAACTGTTAAATTGCTAATTGTTATGGATCCCCACTACTAGCCCTTGGGAACAGAATTGACTGACTGGCCTGCTGGTGTCAAGGGTTTGACACACACACACAACAGAAGCAGGGTTTTCTCCATCCCCCCTAGCTCAGGGAAGTAATCAGACTGCTGGGTCAGCTCCACCTCCCCCACCTGGGTCTCTGCCCTTTGCCAGTCACCCGTCCTGCATAGAAGTGGGTGGGCTTCTGGGTCAGGAGAGGGAATTTCAAGATGTACTGACCAATCACTGCTTATGTAAGGCCCCCTTTATAAGCTGAGGTTTTGCCCCAGATCGGGGCTGTTGCTGTCAGCTACTACTATTGCCGTACCTGGGACATGTGGTACTAACTGCTCAGCCCGCCATGTGGCCTGATCAGGCAACATGGCATCTTAATAAAAGGTCTATTCTAAAATTATTACTTGGGTCTTGCTCGAATTAATCAAAGTACAGCAAGGTGTCCTATCAGTTATCCTATATTCCTGTGTCCAGGCACCAGTAGCAATAAACAGAAAGATTTCCTTTAAATTCTAACAGTAGCTCCAACCCTAGTAGATGACATTCTTTGACTACTTTTAAGGTATGATGTTGTCTGTTGGTTGTGAATTTGAGAGGCATCCAAGTTTCACAGCAATAGATAGAACAGTTTTGATTAACAGAGGGTTTGGATGCATTTTCAGCAGCTGATGTATGATAAAGATGATGATGATAAAGAACAATGAACATACAATAATTAAAAGTATATTTTATATGCAAATAGGTTAATAATGTGTTTTTAATTATCCCATACATAGTTCTAACTAATGAGAGAAGCACAAAATGAAGCCCAATACTAATTTTTTCCAATTCATCTAAATGATAAGAACATCAGAAGCTTTGTAAAAGCCTTCAGTTTATTAACATTGGTAGAGAGTTGGAAGAGATTCAGCATTTAACTGACAGTTGTTTATGTATTGCCATCTCATAGGGAATGTTTTTAGGTATATGTATCTTTTCTTTTCTTTTGCTGAATAGTTATGATGCGGATTTCTATTCTCATCAAAATAGACCTTTTCCTGGATGTTTAGTCATTTTGCATGCTCCATGCAGAGAGCAAGAATTCAACAAGCATGGTGTATTCTTCAATATAGTGATTTTCTTTACAGAAGGAAGAAAAAGGTAACAAGTGTTTATATTCCTAAATTTTTATTTTTTTCTAAATAAGCTGATATTTTTCTTTCAGAGAAAATTGTCCTTTCTGTCCAGTGTGGACAAGAAACCATTTCCTCTGTTTTACTCCCCTTTCCTGCCAGTACCCCAATATATTGTCTCCTGTTGAGCTTTAAGGATATGCTAAATCATACTAAGTCCCACTTCAAGGCAATTAAGAATTTTTCCTAACCTAAATCTAATCACAATGTCATATAATGTTAAAGTCATAAGGGACCAGAGAAGACTGTTGAATCCATTCCCTTTATTGTCCAGATGAAGTAACTGACCCACCCTCCAAACCCACCCCACCCCCAACAGGTCAAATGACTTGCCCTAGGTGAGAGATTATTATTGACAAAGCCTGGACAAGAACACTTGCCTTTCATTACCTTTGTTCACTCACTATCTCTCCCCACCCCCACCCCCCAAAAATGTCAGATTTGAGAGCCTCCTGAGAATCCTGTAACTCTGAAAATGAAAATAAAGGGTTTAGCTTGTATCTTTTGGGAGGGGGGTCCAAATTTGTGATTTCAACAATCAATCAACAAGTATTTATTAACTACTATATGCCAGGCACTGTGCTATGTTCTGAGTATATGTTTTTAAAAATTACATGTCAAAATAAATATTAAATTAATTCTATACTCTGCATTTTAGGCCCAGTTCCACCAAGAGAAACATTTAAATTAATTTATCACTAAATTCAAGAATTGTTCTGCTGTTAGCAAAAATTCCAAACTGTGACAGAGTCCCCTCATGCCCTCATATAAATGACATTTTGAAGTAACATTTATAGGAATCTTGAACAAGGAAGAGTACACAATTTAGGGTTAACATTCTACATCATCTGATTGACCACTAGTTAATCTTTCTGAACCACTCCAAAAGAATCAATTTTACAAAACCATTCCATCTCAGGTGTCCTCAGTAATTATGGCATCAATATAATGATGCCCCCAAGACAGGAATGGGGTAGGACAGAAAGAAGGATGGGGTACCAGACTGTCTAAGGAGGAGCAGCCTAGCCCAGGCTGGAAAGAGAGCCAATCAAAGAACCCTTCTCTAATCTACAGTGAAATCTAGTAAGTAAGTAAGCTGCCTGGACAAAACAGGGAGACCCAGTCTCTAATAGGAATAATAATAACCCAAAGAAAGACAGGTGTGTGTTTCTCTTTTAGATTAGTAGAAAGGCTGCAGACTATAATAGTTTTAAATGCTTTTTTAATATTTCTAAAAGGGGGGATCACAAGGCTTTATATGCTTATGCAGAAACCCATTTAAAAAAAGCCATGATGATAGGCAAATCCTATAAAAAGTCGCTTTTTTTCAAAAGATGTTTGAGAAGTTAAAACCTTTCCACCGTTGGTCACCCAGCTAGGATATGACAAAGGCAGGACTGGAAGTCAGGTCTTCCAGATGCCAAACTTGACCAAACTAAATATGCTTTGCTTCACTGCCTTTAGAAAAATACTAACATTTATGTATCACTTTAAGGCTGGCAGAGAACTCTATGCACATTATTTTGTTTGATCCTCACATCTATCCTGGGAGGTAAGTGCTATAGATTTCACTGTCTCCATTGTTACAGGTGAGGAAACAGAGTTTTAATATAATCAAGTATTGTTGCACTCTAAGAAATGATGAAATACATGGTTTCAGGGAAAACCTAGGAAGATCCACATGAACTACGGCAGGGTGAAATGATCAGAGCTAGAAGAGCAATTTATAGTATTATAACATTATAAAGAAAAAGAACTTTGAAAGTCTCGAGAACTCTAATCAAAGGAATAGCCAATGATTCCACTATCATTGATGATGAAACATACTACCCACTTCTTGACACAGAGGATTTGCCAATATAGGAACATGCTTGATCACAAATATTTGTTACAAGGGCTTTTTTTTTCCCCTCTCCCCTGGGTAAGTAGGAAGTTGACAGGGGATATGAATAGGTAGGGAGGGGGAGGGGGAGGGGAAGTGAGGAGAGAGGGAGAGAAGAAGGAGGAGGAAGAGGAGGAGTCATTGAAGCAACTTTTTTTTTCATTTTTCAAATACTTTATTAACTTCTGATTTACATCACTCATTTCCACCAAATTTTGAGTTACACATTTTCTCCCCGTTTTTCCCCTACCCACCGCCCCAAAATAGCAGTCCCACAGGATATCTCCTCCTCCAAATTGCTCTCTCCCATATCTTCTCCCATACCCCCTTTGACTTTTCCAGTAGGGCATGGTGGATCTCTATGCCCCAGTGCCTGTATATCTTATTTCCCAGTTACATGTAAAATAGTATTATTAATAGTATATATATATATATATATATATATATATATATTTAAACATTTGATTTTAAAACTTTGAATTCCAGATTCCTTCCTCCCTTGTCACCCACCCTTACTGGAAAGATAAGCAGTATAGGTTATACATGTGTAGCTTATGCAAAACATTAATATAGTTGATATATTGTAAGAGACTGACTAGCAACTTTTTTTTTTAATGCAGAGAAGAGAGCAGAAGGAAGGCTAGAAAGAATTATAGTCAAGCAGGACAGTTTTGAAAGCTACAGGTTGAACCCATTACATACTTAAAAAGAAAAGCAAACTAATAGAGATCTCTCTATTACAATCCTCTCTATTTTACCTTGCACATAGGAAATGCTCGTTTTATTCACTATTAAATCCAAAATTCGAATTTAAACATTTTAAATAGTTAACATGTGGGTGACTCATGCACCTGCCAGTCATTACTCAAATTGTCTTTTGAAACTACCTTCAAAGGCAGTTCACAACCACATAAAACAATTAGTGTTTTTTTCTTTATAGTCACAATCATTTCATTTTGGGTTGAAAGCAGAATTACTCAGCTTGCTCTTCCACCTCGTTCACCACATTTAAATCCAAATTTCTTTTGGCTATTTACAAAAATCAAGTCCATCCTCTAAAGGATTAATACGTAACACAGGTTCCAAGTTTTAGAATAAATATAACCTCCCCCACAACTACTTTGAAGGCAAGAACTTATTTAAATAATTTCTATAAGCTTGCTTTTTAAAAAAATTTATTTTCTAGGTTTACCTCATACTTATGTTCACTAAGTACTTGTTATGACAATACTTATATGCCTACTATGTACAAATCACTGTGTTAGTCATTGGAGAAACAAAAGTTAGAAATGACAGCCCCTACCCTTCAATGAGCATGGAGTCCATGGGAAATATGGCATGTCCAAATGATGAGGGACGGGATCCCAATAGGTTCATCAGGAATTCTGATCTTATCTAAGACCAGAAAACCTGCAAGAGCATCTGGAAAGAATTCAAGGTCTCAGGCTTAATTGGAGGGAGAGTTGTAGAAGTTTAGCTTCTATGAGAATCGGGCAAGAGTCCTTTAGGGAACCTGCAAGGTAGAGGGGTACATGCTTTTACCTTTAAAGGATAGGGCTGACCTGAAGGAGGGGCCTCAGTGCACAGACAAAGGTCAGAGCTGACCAACAGGAGCATGTGAATAGATAGTTTAGATAAGATTTGGGCCAGGCCAAAGGAGACAAAAGGCAAGGACAAAGGAGGGTGTGGGCCAGGCCCAGAAGAAATGAAGAGATTAAGTAAGAACAAAGGGGTCACAGGGTGTTGCCTAGGTGGAGTGTGGGATAGGGGGAAGGGGCAGAGCTCAAGGATGGGAAAGGACAAATTGCAGTTACAACTGCACAGACTGGTTTTACAAGTTGGTTTCACAAATTGACCTAGACCCCAGGTACCCCATCAATTTTCCTAAAACACGTATGATCATTCCCCTACTCTCCACAATTCCTCCAGGATCAAACTGAAAATGCTCCGTTTGACATGTAAAGCTCTTCACAACCTTGCTTCTTGGCATCTTTACAGTATTACACCCAACTCCGCTCCACATACTTTAAGTATCATAGTCATACCTATCTTCTTGCTGTCCCACGAACGAAAGATTTTATCTTCCAAACCCATGACTTTTCTTTCTTTTTTTTTTTTTTAAAGCAATCAGGGTTAAGTAACTTGCTCAAGGTTACACGGCCAGTTATTTCTGGTTGTGGTGCTGAGTGTCTGAGCCCGGGATTTGATCCAGGTCATCCCGACAGTGGAGCCGGTGCTCTTACTCGCTGAGCCACCTGGCCGCCCCCCAAACCCATGACTTTTCAGCGACTGTTTCCCATGTTTGAATGCTCTTCCTCCTCACCCCCATCTCCTGACCTCCTTCAAGACTCAGTTAAAATCCCACCTTTTGTAAAAGTTCTTTAGGCTTTTCCTTCCCCACCCCACCCCTCCCCACATCCAGTACCTTTCCTTCTTCCATGTGTTTATTTATTTTATTTATCTTGTTGCACATAATTCTTTGCCTGTTGTCTCCTCTGTTTGAACTCCTTGATGGCAGTCTGTGTTTTTGCCTTTTTTTTTTGTATACCTTATTAATATATGTCCCTGACACAAAAGCTTAATAAGTGTTTGTGGCATTCTACACCCCCTGCCCCCCTCCCCACCTTAGAATCCTCTTAGGGATTGGGAGTGGTTTTAAGAACTGTCACTTGAAGGCCTAAGATCCACAACTGGAAGTTGTGAAGAATATAGTTTTAGCTCTGTGTTTAACTAGCTTGTCTGAGTTTGGACAAATCTTTAACCTCACTGGAAATCAGTTTCTTCATCTTTAGAAATGGGAGGATTGGGGAAGATGATCTCTAAGTGTTTTCCATGATTCTGTGAATTTATAATATGTATAACATACTAGAAACAAATACAATAAATTCAGTTTTCTACACAGATGATCTTCTGTGACAAATAGTAATATCTGACATTTATAAACTGCTCTGAGGATTGCAACAAAATGTTTTATCTACGTATGAAAAACAGGCAAAAAAGTAAACATTTGATGAGGGACATTTCTTTTTCTTCTCACCTAGAACAAGGTATAATACAAAGTGAGAACTTTAGGAGATACAAGAATATATGTAAAATCATAATGAAATTCACAGTAAATATGATTTTACAGAAATCTGTCTTTCAGCCAAGCCCCTCCCCCCATGAATACATATGTCCTGTCAATTCAGGAACACCTTAGGGTAGTCTTTAACTCACTGTGCCACTATTTGTCATCTGAGATCTATGGAAAAGTCTCTTTCAGTTCTAAGATTCTATGATTGAGATGCTAGCAACTCTGGCACAAATTTCACTTACAAGAGATAATTACAAACAACAAATCTGTCTTTTCCTTGCAGTTTATGAAATTATGGCTTCACAGTCTTTTTTGCCCAGTATAAAATATATGTATATATACCTACTTACATCTATCAGTGTAGAAAGAGGAAGTGAAATTGGAGAAAATGGGGTAAGCTAACCCTTACGGTATCTCACTATTTCTAGAATTCACTGCTATGGGGACTCTTCCTCTGAAGCAAAATGTTTTGGTAGGCAGTTCTTCTTGAGTCGGTATGGCCCAAAATACTGACAAACTCTCTCGGTGATAAGCCTCTCAAATTTATCTATGATGAGTCTCAGATCAATGGGCCCCTAGTCAAAGCCTGTCCTGGTTAGAAAAAATTGCTAGAGCTTATGCTTTGATAATCTCAATGAGACATCAGAGTAGGGAGCTTTAGATGCTGTATTTTCCTCTGAAACCAGGTTGAATGAAATGGAAGTTCAGAGTAGCCCTGAAGTTTTCCATTTGCTTTAAAGTATTCTTACTATGGTCAACTCAATTGGCTTTATGCTTATTGCTTCTGGGGAGCCACATACAATGCTGTAGCCCTTCAGCGTTTTATTTTGCAAAGGATTTCACTACTGCATTTAGCAGTTTCAGTGGTTCCAAAAGTATATCCCAATGATTCTAGCATAACTATGTTTTAAGTGGAATCACATAAGAAACAAACTCAGATAGCTATAAGACCCACAGCTGCATTCAGACACTGTCCAGATCTCAGTAGGAAGAATATTCTACTTTTCTTTCTTCTACTTCTTTTGGGTAGGTAGCATTAAAACCCTCATGTTCCTATCTTCTCATTCCCTGGCAGAGTATAAATTAAAACTGTTATTAACTGACCAGAATCTAGTATTAAAGTACTACAAGAATTAAACAAGGGGGGCAGCTAGGTGACACAGTTTATAGAGCACCGTTCCTGGAGTCAGGACCTGAGTTAAAATTCAGCCTCAGATACTTGACACACTAGCTGTGTGGCCTTGGGCAAGGCATGTAACCCCAATTGCCTTACCTTTCCCCCCTCCAAAAAAAAAAAAGAATTAAAAATTAAAAGGGCATAAATATAAAGCTGAAAGCACAGGTTTGATAGGAATGTGGATTATAAAACATTTCAGATCAGCAAATTTTTATATATCTCTGAGGCAATTAGGTCATTATTGGGGCAGAAGGGATTTCTTCCTTCACTAATATTGTCCAGTCACGAAGGAATTCCCTCTTCAATTTCAACTTACTGCTCCTATGATCTCTTGAGGTATCTTGTATGGCTTTGACATACATATGGGAGATAATTTGTTTGAGCTGACATTTTGCCTGCTGAATCATATGCTTTTTTTGGAGTCAAGCAATAAGCACAGTAAGATCTACATCTTTTGATCAACAGTGTGAATGTAAGGATGCAGTCTACTGTGTAATGTCATCTATGGAAGACTGCCTGTTCTCTTAATCATACCTTTTCCATGGATGCCTGTAATGCGAATGTAAATTTTAAAGATCTTCCCTGCCCCTAGGCTAAAGTGCACCTGAAGCCTGGGGTGGGAGGCTTGTTTTTCAGTAGATACTTTTTGATTGGCCAGTGGGTCCAAAAGGTTGTTACATTCTCTGAGCCAGGAGAAGGCTATATAAGCCCTGATGTAAGGCTTTGTTTGGGGGGCTCACTTTGAGAAGTGTTCTGTGATTTGATCTGTATTCTGAAAAGCCGTTGTCCAGAGGCCCCCCCCCTCTGAAAAACCCAGATGTTGACTGGGTATGGATGTAATGGTTTGGACAGTTTGGAAATCTGTCTACTTGATCTGTTTCTGTCTTGATAATTCTGCCTGTATACTTTGAAGTTCGGGGTGCTGACCTTTTTCCCCTGAACAAGGTAAACGATATATGTCTGACTGATTAAAGTAAGCTTGTTAACCCATTTTGAGTTGCTTTCCTTTATCAAAGCAGATCCAAGAACCTGTATGGGCAGCAAACCCTGAGGACGTGCTTGGGGTGCTTGCTGCTACAATGCCCTCAATGCATGTGTAATTATTTACATAAAAATTTGGCACACACTTTCTCCCCCACCCCTACGCATTTGTACAAGTGGTGCCCCATGTCTGGAATGTACTCTCTTCTCACCTCCACTTTTCAGAATCCCTACCTTAATCAAAAGCACAGCCCAAAGGCCACTTTCTGAATGAAAGTTTGTCATTTTCCAAATAATTTGTACTCTTTTCCTTTTAAAATTATTCTGTTCTTACTAATTCATGTATATACCACATCTCGCTATAAAACAAGTTCTTTAACAGCAAGATCCACTTTGTTTCATTATTGTGTCACTAGTGTCTAGTATAGTACCTTATACACAACTTGTTGAATTGCCTATGGGTAATTTGGTACAAGGACTTTTGCTGGTAAGTTCCAAGTTGTGTGTGTGTGTGTGTGTGTGTGTGAGAGAGAGAGAGAGAGAGAGAGAGAGAACAATAAGGTTCAAGATATTTTCCCCCCTATACTTTTGGAATATTCCCTTATTTTGGATACCTTGAGTACTGATTCCATAAAACTGCATTTCTTTTAGCACAGACCTCTTCTGTTTATTTGATCAAGTAAAGCATACTAATATATATGATGAAGTATCTGCTCAATCAAGCTACTCTAACTAAATTTAGTTGTCTAATCCAATAGACAAAAATTAGTGTAACTTGTGCATCTTTCTAAAAATGTCAGTTGTCAACAATGATAAACCTTTGTAGACTCTAGAGGCAACTAGAGGGCACAATGAAGACAGCACTGGTCCTGGAGTCAGGAAAACCTGACTTCAAATCCTGCCTTGGACACTTACTAGATTTGTCATCCTGGGCAAGTCACTTAATCTCTCTGCCTCAGTTTCCTCATCTGTAAAAGGAGGATAATAACACCTACTTCCCAGGGTTGTTGGAGGATTGAACAAGGTATTTGTAAAGTGCTTTGCAAGCATTTTAAGGCACTACATAAATGCTAGCTGTTACTATTACAACACCTCTCCCCATCCTGAGGAAAATGAAGTTTCACTGTATATTATTACCTAAATGCTTAAGGGCAATACTAATAATATAGTAAAATAACTACTTAATCAAAACTGCTTAAAATAAGCTTAGCTGCCCAGTCTTATAGCACTCATAATTCAGTTATTAGTATTACTAGTTCATTTTTATGAATATAAATGTGATTATCAACACAGAAATGACAATTTCATTTTTAAAGAATGGCAGTGGGTTGGGAGATATGGCTCCTGGGATATGAGAACACAGCTCTACCTAAACACACTAATTTAATGACTAAGGCTTTGGAGTTCAAGAGATCTTCTTCATTGAAAATGGTGACACACCGTATTACAATTTTTGCTTATGATCTCTCATACTAATTTCCTTTTTTATAAAAGGAAGGAATTTAATAGGTAGTGAAACTAAGAGCGTCACAATTCAGAAATTTTCACATGAAAAATCCTTCAAGCAGAATTTAGAGATTATTCAACTGTGGAAGATTTCCAAAAAGTTTGATCAGTACATATGGTGTTTTCAACAGGTGTTAAAAAATATAAATCTAGATTAAAATCAGAAAAGGAAAAAACTTCATTTCCTGCCTTATTTCTTCAAGGTTGCCTTTCAAGTGCAGTTCCTAATTTCATTAGGTTGTAAACTACTCCATCTTGTGGTTAAACAATGCAGAGCAGAAATCTTCACAGGGCTTTAAAACAGAATGAAATTACCAGACAAGTCTCCTTAGGACTTTAAATGAACCATCCAACCAACACACACCCACTTTCAAGAAGGACATACATATAATTTTTTGTAAAATATGTGTAACAGAAATAAAAATGCATTCCTTTTTAATATTTCTGTAGCTACTGTTGTCCAAGATTTGAGTCTTTTAGCTAAAATACTTTCTCTTTAAGATTTTTTTAATTTTCAAATTTCGCCGTTTTCTTTTCTGTTCTTCATCAGGCTTTAGAACAGAGATGTTCACAACAGAGATTAGAAATGCACTTGAGGGAGGCCAAAGAGATCTAGCTCCCTCACTGTTCCTGTTTTCAGTTGCCAGTGAAAAGTGTCTGACATTCAAAAAAGTTCCTTCCCAGTGTCAAAACAGGACTTGAGACTACCCTAGGATTCAAAGAAGAAACTGGGATTGTTGTCTGGAGGAGATAGGGGAGAAGTATCATAGCTATCTTCAAGTATTTAAGGGAGTCATGTACAAGAGGAATTAGCCTTGATTTGCTGGATTGTAATGAGCTGAATTAGAAATAAATAGGTAGAAATTAGATAGAGTTTTGAGTTGATATTGGGAAACACTTATAGAAACTGTAGCACGAGAACTAAATTGGAACATTCCAAGAACATTTATAAATGGACAAAAAGGGGACAACAGATATAAAATGAAATACTGCTACTGTTTCTATAGCAATGTATACCATTGTCAACATTCATGGAAACCCCACATTTAACTCTTAACAATTTAGCACCTGATAGTGGAAATGGCACTAGTAGTATATTTGGAAAGGCTGAATCTGACCAAATACAAACAGAAGCAAACTATACTTGAGCTAACATAATTTCATAGGTACTCTGGTAATGACTTTTAAGGTTTCTTAAAGAGAGGAGTATTTTAAAACATGGAAAACATTTTGAATGATAATACTACCTCCAAAAGGTGACAGAAAATATCATCAATTACCGATCAATACGTTTGTTTTCTCACCTCTATAGCTAGAAATAGCACGTATACACTGGGAGGATATCTTCATAAAAACATGACAAAAAAAACAAGCAAGGTTTTGTAGAGGAGTTTCCACAGAAGAATACAACTTCACAGTCACACAACTCACTAAGAGGTACAAAGAATCCAAGATTCCATTGCATTTATTTATTTATTTTTGATACTGGGGGGAAAAAACACATTTGATTCAGTAGAATAATAGATGTCTTCCAACCAGGTCTCATTTTTTTGTTAAGATCACATAAGCCCCTCTGAGGCACAGAACAGTGATAACTGTTTAATGGTTTGTTATCTGTAAAGGTGTTTGCCATTGCCATTACCAGTCAGTCAATAAACAATTATTAAATACTTACTATGTGCCAGGCACTGTGCTAAGCAGTGATATTCTATGTAGAATCCAAATGGAAGGAGAATGGATACCCTTGGAATATTAAAGGATTCAGATCCTACAGTAAAGATCACAATCCACTGGATAAGTCTCCTATGAAGGACTTATGGGAAGACACTTTTAAGAATCATGCATTATGAGAAGGCATGGATAGGTTGTGATTTGTATCACTGAAGGGAAGCATCCAAATCCATGGATTCAAAGAAATAGTGACCCCCCCCCCCAATAAGATCTAAATGGTCACTTGTCAGAGATATCATAGAAAGGATTGTTCCTTCAGGTATGAGGGGTTGGAATAGAGGTTGCTGAGAATGAAGCATCCAGGAAAATACAGGGAGATATCTGGAAATCATCAGCAAAGTGAAGTAGTTTGGGTAGAACTGGCTGGTAACTGGTTTCCCTGTGTGTGTCTAACTAAATAAAGTCTCAATCCTCTTCCCCATTGTTTAGCAGACCAGCAAAGTACTGGAACCTATTTGGAGAGCAGAAGCAAAATGAAAAAAGGTGGGTATATCTAATTAGATAAGTGTTGTGGGGGTGGCTAGGTGGTGCAGTGAATAGAGCACCGGCCCTGGAGTTAGGAGGACCTGAGTTCAAATCCAGCCTCAGACACTTAACACACACAAAAACTAGCCGTGTGACCCTGGGCAAGTTGCTTAACCCCAATTGCCCCCCCCCAAAAAAAAAGATAAGTGTTTTTTTTTTTTTTTTAAAGCAATTGGGGTTAAGTAACTTGCTCAAGGCTACACGGCCAGTTATTTCTGGGTATGGTGCTAAGTATCTGAGCCCGGATTTGATCCCAGGTCATCCCGACTCTGGGGCTGGTGCTCTTACTTGCTGAGCCACCTGGCCGCCCCTAAATAATTGGGGTTAAGTAATTTGCTCAAGGTTACACGGCCAGGTGTTTCTGGGTGTGGTGCTAAGTGTCTGAGTCCAGATTCAATCCCAGGTCATCCCGACACTGCGGCTGGTGCTCTTACTCACTGTGCTACCTGGCCACCCCTAAGTGTTGTGTTTTAACCTTATGTTTGCTGTTGGCAATAAATCAAAACCTGCTCCTGGTTTGGTGGCAGAGCTTAATAGCTTAGAAATCTAGAAGAACAGAAAGACCCCAGGATCCCTGAGACAGAAGGGACCCCAGAGACCATTTAGTTCTCTCCTCTACATCTCCAATACACATTTTTATAGATGGGAAAAGATATAAACAGGCAGTTGTCAGATGAAGTAATCAAAGCTATCTATAGTCATATGAAATAATGCTCTAAACAACTACTGATTAGAAAAATACAAATTAAGCCAACTGTGAGGTACCACCCCACACCTATTAGATTGGTTAGTATGACAGAAAAGGAAAATGACAAATGCTGGAGGGGAAAAATGGAGACACTAATGTATTATGAGTGGAGTTGTGAACTGATTCAATCACTCTGGAGAGCAATTTGGAACTCTGTCCAAAGTGTTATAAAATTGTTCATACCCATTTGATCCAGCAATAGCATTATTAGGTCTGTATCCCAAAGAGTTAAAAAACCAAAAAGGAAAAGGATTTATATGTACACAAATATTTATAGCTTCTTTAAGTGGTAACAAAGAATCAGAAATTTCAGGGTTACTCATCAATTAGGGAATGGCTGAACAAGTTATGGTATGTGAACATGATGGAATATTGCACTGCAAGAAATGACTAGCAGGATAAACTCAGAAAAACTTGGAAAGGCTCACATGAACTGATTCAAAGTGAAGTGAGCAGAAATGGGAAAATCTTGTACATAGTAACAGCAATATTCAAAGGATGAACAATGGTGCAATTTGCAGCAATACAAATGAACCAAGACAATTCCTAAGGACTTATGAAAAAATACATCCATCTCTGGAGAAAGAACTGATAGAATCTGAATGCAGATCAAACATACTTTTCAAAACTTTATTTGTTTTTGTTTTTCTCTCTTTCTTTCACATGACTAATATGGAAATATGTTTTGCATAAATACATATGTATCTATCAAATTGCTTGCCTTCTCAATGGCAGGGGTTGGGAAAGAAGAAGAATTAGGAACTCAAACATTTTAAAAAGTGAAATTTAAAAATTGTTTTTACATTGAATTGAAGAAAAATAAAATATTAAACAAATAAAAATACAAACTGGTAAATGTTCTAGTGGAAAATATTAAAGTTGGTAGACTGTCTAAATACTAGCAATTATTCAATCTCTATTTTCTAGGCTATCAGAGAGAATAAAGTTTTCTTAAGAAAACAAAAGAAGTATTTCAAGAAGGAAACAAAAAAAAGGTAATGAAGACAGAGGGGGACTCTATCCTATGCCAGGAGGTTGGGGGTTGTGGTGGTGAAGAATGTGATACAGAGAAGGAAAGAGCACTAAATATCTGAAGCCAAGTAACAGGTACAAGGTTCCTCATATACAAGAAAGAGACTGACCTCAGAGCTTGGAAAAGAGAAGATGATGCTGTCTTGCCTGTAAACCCCAAGGACCTGAGCAGAATTGGGGGCTCTAGTATGTGACCTACGTAGAATGAAAATAGGCAAAGCTTTGTCTTCTTACCTTTTCTCATCCTTCCTTTTCCCCATCTTTCTCCACAATTGCTCTGCAGGTCCATAGATGTGGAACATGACATCTATTTCCAGATTTTTTTCTCTATGAATTAACCAGTTTTGCTTATTTCCCCCCTTCTTTTTCTTTAAATATATTTAATATTATATAGAATGGCTCTCTGGGGAGTGGGAGGAATTCGGGGCGAAATTTAGGTGATATAAGAACAAAAGTTGTCAATAAAATTATTCACAAATAAAAGTTTTCTTAACTGTACATGTGAAAGTGAGTGGGGTGGAGTGCAGTGGAACTTTGTATATAATGTGAGCATTTTTTTTCCACTCTATCAGTTTAATGATTTTTTCTCTCTTTTTCTTTTATTAAAATCTTTGCTATAAGTGATGACTCTCTGGGAAGAGTATTTTGGCATGCAAAAACAAAATGTAGAAATAAAACTTATTTTTTTTTTTAAAATACAGGTCTGGTACTCCATTAAGGGAGTTACCTGTTTATTCAGAAGGAATAAACGTAATGAAAAAATACAGGTCTTTTGAGGTCAGATCCTCTGAAGCTGGTCAATTCTCATGCTCTCCATCACTCTCTTTCCTGTGGAGCTGAGTAGCTGGCTTTGGGCACTTGTCTCTTTTCTTTGTCTACCCAGCAGGCAAGAAAGCAGAGGCTTTTAAATTCTGCTTTTACTCTCTTTCACTCCCTGATGTGCTGAAGAGCAGGGGCTTCTTACATGTTCTCTTTACCTAGCAGCCAGAAAAGCAGAGACCTTTAGGCTTTATTCCTACTCTTTCTTTGGACAACAGAATATGGAATAAAGCTCATTCTTTTTCTGCAAGTGGGCAGAGAAACTAGGAATCAAT
Source organism: Petaurus breviceps papuanus (assembly GCF_028583685.1). Taxonomy (NCBI): domain Eukaryota; kingdom Metazoa; phylum Chordata; class Mammalia; order Diprotodontia; family Petauridae; genus Petaurus; species Petaurus breviceps. Next base: position 2,845,555 of record NW_027185863.1, on the reverse strand, counting down.
GGTCTAAAACTATACAAGAGTGATGGGAAGCTCAAAAGAACAAAATTATGAAAATATATATAAAAATCAATCCATTGAGTAGAAAAGGGGGAAGCTACACAGATTTAAAAGAGACTTCTAAAAGATATCCACAAAATAATGGAGGATTGATATAAATAAGTATATGATTTTGTAAAAGTAATGTCAAGAGTTTTTTTTTTTTAAAGCAATTGGGGTTAACTTGCTCAAGGTTACACAGCCAGGTGTTTCTGGGTGGGTGCTAAGTGTCTGAGCCCGGATTCGATCCCCAGGTCATCCCGACAGTGGGGTCGGTGTTCTTACTTCTTGTGCTACCTGGCCGCCCCTAAGAGTTCTAAAGTATGGAATGGGAATGACAAACATTTTTTTTGTTGGGTTTCTTTTAAGGTATTTGGGTGCAAAAAGGATTATCAAAGGAAGTACAGGACCATTACTCAAAATTATAGGATTGTGACAATGGAGAATGGTGAAAAAGGTGAATTAAGTAACACAATTTGCTTCTGACTTTCCCTCCCAGCAATGATCTTTAGACTAAAAAGGATAGAACAAAAATAGTTAGAGAGCAGAAACTCAAGATAAGTGAAAAGGAATTGAGAAAGCTTCTAGTTATCCTCAATGAGTTCATATCACAAGGCTCTAAGGAACTATTTCCTAGAACAAAGAATTGACAGATGTGATTGCTGTGCCTCTGTGGGTAATCTCTGAAGTATCATGGAGTACTAGAGAGATGCTACTGGAATAAACATGGGAAAAATGACTATAATATTCCCAAAAGAGGGGAAAAAAGAAACATAGAGGTTCAAAAACTTATTGATCAAGAGCAATGTAATTGTGCTACCTGTGGATACAGGAAGATACAGTTAGCTGCAAATTAAGTTAGCTCTTGGGTTTTAGACAGACTATACCTATAAAGGTATGTTAATACCCATCTGTGTGTGTGTGTGTGTGCGTGCGTGTGCACAACAGGAATGGGTGCTGAATCTCATCAAAAGCTTTTTCTGTATCTACTGATATAATTGTATAATTTTGTTATTGAGATGCTCCATTATGTTGATAGGTTTCCTAATTTTGAACAAATTTTGCATTCCTGGTTTAGATCCAACCTGGCTTAAGTGTATAATTTTTGCTATTGTTTTATTTAAAATTTTTACACAAACGTTTATTAGGGATATTGGTTTATAGTTGTCTCTGTTTCGACTCTCTTTGATTTACGCATTATGACAGTATTTGGATCAAATGATGGAATTTGGCAGAGCTTCTTTTAATATTTTTTTCAAATAGCATATGTAATATGAGAATTAATTGTTTTTTTAATGTTTGATAGAATTTACTTGCAAATACATCTGACTAAATCCCTCCTTTCCCCCTTTGGTAGCTCATTTATGCTTTATTCAAATTTTTTTCCCGTTAATCGGGAGATTTTATATTTTTACAGATATTCATGTTTCATTTAGTTTATTGGTTTTACCAGCATGATGTGCCTCGAGGGCTTTTTTTTTTTGTTTGTTTTCAATTTTGTCTTTCTCTTCTTTTGTTTTCAGAATTTCCATTCTGGTTTTTAATTGGCTTTGTTGTTGGTCTGATCTTTTTCTCTTTTGCTGATGAATGTATATAGAGATATAAATTTTCCCCTAAGAACTGCTTTGGCTGCACCTCTCAATTCTGGTGTGTTTTATTGTTGTTATTATCTTTAATGCAATTATTGTTCCTATAACTTATTCTTTGACCCATGAATTCTTTAGGGTCGATGTCCCCTTAAAAAAATTACAAAAAAGTTACTGAAAAAACTTCTAACTAGAAAACCACATGCCTACTTTCACATCTCTATAAAAACTTTTAAGAGAATGAGCTACATTAAATTGAGAGTATCCTTGTTATGTGTATAAAAGCATGTGAACCAAATAAAGGCTCTGCAAACAATTTTCTGTAGTAGAACATAGAAAGGAGAGTATTAAACATAATCCAGTTTACAGATAAACAATCAAAATTTAAATTAGTACACTAGTAAACTAGTATAATATCAACTTAGCATTGCAATGATTCTAACTTTGTATAAGTAGACAACAAAGTCTAACAACCTGGAGAAGTTAGAGAAGAGAAACTAGTGATCAATATGCATCTCACCGGCATATCCAAAGTTCTACTTCCTCCATGAAGGTCTGAATACTCCTGCCCAAACTAACTTCTCCATTCTCTGAATTCCTATGATTTTTTTTCCTGTACCATATAATTTAGGACTTACTTTCTAATTAATTATGTGGTGAGGAATAGTAATTCTTTCATCAAGTACTTCATAGTACTTTGGTTCAGGAAATCACTACAGAAACATGCTATTATTCTATCTTAATCTCGTCTTCCCAACTAAATTATAAAGTTTGATGAAAGCTGGCTCTTGCAGTACCTAGGACAGTTATGAGTATACAGTAGTCACTCATTAAGCCTTGATAGTCCACTCTACTGTATATCTCTAAGAAGTAGGCAATGAGAATTTATTGTCAACATTTCTTAGACAAGGAATGGAAAGAGGAGGGTATCTTACCCAAGGCCACCCAATGATTGGGTAGCAGAAAGAGTATTCAAATTTATACCTGCATGAGTCTCCAATGCTAGTAATTTAGTTTTATTTAGAATATTAATACTACCTTTACACAGGAAATCCCCTAACACCACCTATGGCAAAACATACCTTCTCACCCTAAAGGATATTTTGCAGTTACCAAAAATGAAATCCAGGTTGTTACTGGAGAAAGGTTTTAAAGAATAGCTAGCCTGATGAAGTAATGATAGCACACTCAGGGAAACAAGTTTCAATGAAAATTAGATGAAACCATGGGAAGATCTCTATATATTTTTCCTATTTGACATGGGTTGATGTAGTTCACACTGTGAAACCTTCTCTGGAGAGGATTCAATCTTTTCTAGAATATAACAGATTTCAAGAAAAACAAACAAAAAAGGAATATATTTGTTAAACGGATGGATTGTTTTCACAAAAAGATTTTACTTCACTTGTAGGCTTGCCTATAACTCACTTGGCTTTTCTGAACCTTAGCTCCCTTTGCTTCATAATTTCCAGGATTAAAAAAAAAATTTCTTCACATATAAGCCCACGGTTTCTCACATATATTTCATTTCAGCTCAAATGGGAGCTTGGTTATAGTTCTTCTTTACTGTGGTTACATATACTCAATGTTGGCATAGGAGTTAGCATACTGAAACCTTGTAAAGATGTGTAAGCTGCTCAGAGAGTGCCACCTAATGGCTTTGTCATATGTAGTCTACATTAAACATTGTTGGAAGTTTCTGAATAGAGAGAAGCCTGTCTATGTGCATATCTGGAGGGTAATATTAAATGTAAACACCCACTTGAAGATTTCACATTTTTCTAACATCCAATAGTCCTTTAATATAGGAACCATGTATCTTAGTTACCTTTGTAGTCCTCACAGTAAGCGGCACAATTCCCTGTCAACAAGTGTTTTAATTCATTCAATCAATAGCATTTATTAAGCACCTATTATGAGTGAAGTGTTGGAAATTAAGAAGACAAAAACAAAAACATCTCTTTAAGAAGCTTCTAATTTAGCCAGAGGAGATGACAGTACATATCATGTACATATATGTATGCGTATACGTTTTTGTTTATGTAAATAAAAAAATTTTGGGAAGAGGCATAGTTGGGGTGGGAGGAAATGAAGTAAAATTAGGAAAGACTTTGACAGCAACCTTGAAATTAACTGGGAGTTCTAAGCAGAAGTGAGGTAGGCACGGGGGTCAGCTAATGCAAAGATATGAGATACGGAGTGCTAGATATGAGAAAGGTAGTCAGTTTGCTTGAACTACAGCGTGTGAATTAAGGGAAGTAACATGTAATAAGACTGGAAAGTTAGGTTTAGGCCAGGTCATCATAGTCTTTAAATAACATATTTGATTTATTTGATATTTAGCTGATATTTGATTCCAGTGGCAAAACTGAGCCCCTGGAATGTGTTTTAAGGACATGACATGGACAGAACTATGCTTCTGGATTACTTATAGGAAAAAAATTTTTTTTTATCATAATGACTATCTTTTCAATGTAATGGAATTTTATTTTTAAAATTATAGACTAAGAGCTAGAAAGAATCCCAAATGTCACCTAGTTTAATACCTTTGTTTTACAAATGAGGAAAGCAAGACTCAAAGAAATTAAGGGACTTATTCAAGGTTTTACAGGTAGTAAGTGTAAAAGCCAGGATCTGAATGCAGGTCCTGACTCCAGCACTCTTTCTAAGCTACTCAGCTCTGTCCTTCCTGGGACCACACATCCTCATCTTTACCTGGCCTTTCCTGCCCTGCTGTCCTGTATCACACCAGAGGCTGTGCAGCCTCTCTGTACTCCCTGGGACCATGAATCCTCATCTTTAGCCACTTCCCACACCCTTCTATTCCCTCCCTTCTGCTTTTCCCTGAGAACTGTAATCAAATCACCAAGATCACAGCCTCTGAAAGGGTGTGTTAATGAACTGCTTTATTGTTACACTCACCATCTTCCTATGACTTCTGATATCCCAGACCCCAACCCCCTTCCCTGGCCTCTATGCTTATCTATGTGTTGTCTCCTCGATTAGAATATATGCTAATTAAGGACAGGGATGATTTCACTTTTGTATTAAGCACTCCAGTGCTTAAAACACAGTGCTTGGCACACAGTAGGTGCCTAATAAATGCTTTCCATTCATTCATTCTCCTAAAGTAAAAAGTTTTCTAAACATTATAGTTAAAGGCTTCTCCAAAAGTCCTACTCATGTGGAATTATCAAAGCCTATGCCACCAGGATCAGGATGGAAATTCTTTAGGAAGATTTTATAAAGCTGAAAAAGATTCAGATATGGCCCTGATGATAGACCGCATCTGAAGAGCAGCTTTATAAAGGAGATATGCTCACTACTCAAGTTTTCCAGCAGGCAATGAATTTTTTTTTTTTAGGGGGAGGCAGGGGGAATGAATCAAGTAATGAAAAAAAAAATTTTCTTTTTGGTTTCAATTTCCTCATTTGTAAAATGAGGGAGTTGGATTAGATATTTTCTAAAATTTACTTTGGTTCTAAAATTCTATAAAATATGTTTCTAAAATAATTTTCCAAGAGGATTTTAAAAATAAAGAGAAAAAGCTAGATAGAAATATTTTTGTGTGTGTATGTGTAGCTGTTGATGTTAATTTAACTATAATGATATCATATAGTTTGAAAATAAACTACACAGATCAAAACATTTTTAAAAGTGCTGCCCAGCAGAGTCAATCCTTTTCTTTGAATACGACTTAGCGTTTCTTCCAGGTGAATTTCCTGCGGGCTCCCTCTTGGCCTGGTTTCTTTCGTTCTTTGACACGAGGATCAGTAGTCAGTAGACCAGCTGTAACACAAGATGAAAATTAGCGAATTATGGGATTTACATGTTGCTTAAATATGGAAGGTGAATGAAATGCAATTTGTAAGTACTGGAGAGAAAGATAGAGAAGAGGGACAAATTCAGATCAATTATTCTTTTTGTAGATAGTGAGGAAACAGATGCACCTGGGATTTCAGTTGTACAAGAAACTTCCATTGAGAAACAGTCCTTCCACCAATACAGATTTGCAGCTGTTCTGAAACAACTGGTTTTAGTGAGTCACACTTGGGGCACCTTAAAAGTTCAATCAATAACCCCGCTCCCTGAATATGAAATAAAACTGCATTTGTGAGCTGCCATTCAAAAACCATAACTAAAGATTAATAAATATATATAAATCTCAGTGTGACTGATTTAAGATAACAGGTGTGGAATATGTGCAGAAACTTTTTAAAAAATATTATTTTTTTCCCTAATTCCACATAAAGACAATTTTAAACATTCATTTAAAAAATATTTTGAGTTCCAAATTTTCTCCCACCCTACCTCTTTCACCTTCTCTCTCCCTGAGACAGTATGCAATTTGATACTGTTACACATGTGCAATCATGCAAAACATACTTCCATATTAGTCATGTTGTGAAAAAAGAAAGACCAAAAGAAAAAAATCATGAAAAAAACAAAGAAAGTGAAAAATGGCATGCTTTTATCTGCATTTAGATGCCATCATTTCTTTCTCTGGATGTGGATAGCATTTTTCATCTTGAGTCCCTTGGAACTGTCTTGGATCACTGTATTGCTGAGAATAGCTAAGTCATTCATTGCTGTTACTGTATACACAATGTTTTCTCGGTTCTGTTCACTTCACTTTGCATCAGATTGTGTCTTTCCAGGTTTTTCTAAAATCAGCCTGTTCTGTCATTTCTTATAGCACAATAGTATTCCATTACAATTATATATCACAACCTGTTCAGTCATTCCCCAAATGATGGACATACCCTCAATTTCCAATGCTTTTTTTTTTTTTTTTTGCTTTTTGGAGGGAAATTGGGGTTAAGTAACTTGCCCAAGGTCACATGGCTAGTTTTTTTGTGTGCAAGTGTCTGAGGCCGGATCTGAACTCAGGTCCTCCTGGCTCCAGGGCTGGCATTCTACTCACTGCGCCACCTAGCCGCCCCAACCCAATGCTTTTTTTATGTGCAGCAACTTGAAGGGTCAAATTGGGGAACTGCTAAGTAGGCTACCTTGGCTTGTGCATATTTAATGCATGAATGGGAGCAATGTGAAAAAAGACTAGAAAAATAGGGTGGAACAGAACTGTGATGAGTTTTCAATGCCAAGCTGAGAAGCTTGTTATTTTATATTAGACAAAAAATTTTGCCACTAAAGTCTTCTAAGTGGGCAAGTGTAAATTCTTTAGGACAACTACTTTGGTATATGTGAAGGATGAACTGGTAAGGGGAGAGATATCCAGAAAAGAGGTGATGAGTGCCTAAACTAGGGTGGTGGTCACATGAATGGATATGAGAGATGTTGTGGAGGCAGAATCGACAATACTTGGTAACAGATTAGATATGTGGGGTGAGGATGAGCAAAGACCTAATTCTGCAGTTGTGAATGTGTATAACTATAAGCATAATGAATTCAGTTTTGGACATAAGTTTGAAATACCTATAAGACACTCAGGTGTATACAGTTAGCAAATCATTGGTGATGCTGAACTAAGCCTCTCTTTGTAGGGGGTTATGTCGAGGGTTTGCTCTGAGGGGTCTGCCACAGGCATGAATCCAGGCCAAGGACCCTGGCCCAGTATTTCACAATGTTGACTCACCACCCCCCATACTCATCCCCCGTGCAAGGGAGGCTTAGAACATTCTGGCTGTCTCTGAAGCCCTGGTCGCTTAAGCCACGTAGATAAAGTAGTGACACATGAGATAAGAAAGCAAGAGAGTGTCCCACAGGAGTAGCCTCCTGTAAAGTTGCAAGTTAGGTGCCTCATATAGCAAACTATGTGAAGTTTCCCATAAGAAAGTATGATTTAATTGCTTCAGCTACAGTATATAAACCCTAACCCTCAGATGTTTAGTTGAGATTTTCTTGGCATGCAATATGAACGCAATCTCTGCCTGGACCTCACGCTTCCATGTTTCTGTTGGTCCTGGCAAGTGCAGGCCACAAGTGGCACCCGAACAGGGACCTGGCAGAGTTTGAGGGGAGTGGCCTCCCCGGGAACTCTAGAAAATACATAAAAAGGAACCTTGCGCAGCCGACTGCCATGGAACAAGGTGAGGGGGCAAAAAGCACAGCAACCATCCCAGTAGCATTAAGCTGGCTGGCATTCAAAACAAAAAGGGGGAGGGACGGTGTCCTGGCAGTATTAGGGCAAGGGATAAGCACCAGGCTCAGTGGGATCAGTAGGGAACATAGTAACAAGGAAGCAGATAAGCCCAGTCTTGGAAAAAAAGCTTTCAGGAGAAAATGGGAAAGGTACAAAGTGAAAGTAGAGACCAAGAATATTATTTAAGACTCTTAAAGAAATTAGTAAGAAAAAGAGGATTATTTATCACTAGCAGTCAGTTACAAGAATTCTTGGAATGTGTAAAAACATGTCCCTGGTTTCCACAGAAGAGGAGGCAGATGAGTGAGAGAGACTAATGGAGGAGGGACTCCAGCATTTCCCCATTTCTGCCTTTTTTCTATGGAATATTTTAAAGATAGGTTTTACATTAGAAATGAAAGTGCCAAAGGTGGCTGGAACAATTCAGTGTGATGCAGCTGTCTCTAATAGAAACAGATAAAAAGAACATTTCAAAGTATGTCTTATTGGGCCTCCCTTAATGTTCTGGATGACAAAATAAATGTTTGATTTTTGCAGAAGATCTTAGACAATTCCTATGAGTGCACTCTTCCTGCCATTTTCTGTATCTCTCTGCTTTGTTTATGTGTCTTCATCAGAATGAGTGTGAGTAATCTGACATTCTATATGATTTAAAATGCAGTTGGACTGCTGGACCTTCCTTGAAATGTTATCTTTTTCACTCCCCCTCTCCCTTCTTTCTTGCCAGAAAACAAAGTATTTTATTATTTTATAGGTTATAAGATGGTAATGGCAAGTTGAAGAGTGTGGGAGAAGTGTCAGGTCAGAACTAGAAAGAAATTTAAGCAAGTAAGCAAAGAGAGGAGCTGGGTAGGAAGTTTAAAAAAGATATTAATTATTTGCATGAAAAGTGTGAAGTTTTAAGGTTTTTAAAAAGTTTGAAAATCTCTTCCTCTTCATTCAACTTCTCTTTACCTCCAGAAATGAGAAGTTAAAAAAGGCTTGCTACAGTTTAAGAACAATTTAAAGTAATAAACATGATATATCAAGTGTATGTACATATTTGTGTGTGTGTGTCATCAAAGAATACCATGATGTATTTACAACTGAAAAGTTTATTTCATTTATCATGGATGTGTATGTATATTTCCCCCTTGATATTTTAGTTTAGACTTTCAAATATTTTTTGATTCTACTTCTCAGAGATCATTTAAATTTATTAGAATAGAAATTTAATTAAATTCTTGATTAGATTATCAGCTACATAAATATAGTTATACTAAATACACAGTCAACGGATTAGAAGGACATTCTACTGCATTGGTATTTAATTTTTAAAACTGGATGAGGTTTTTTTCTTTCCATTTTTTTTTTGTTCTAACTACTTCCAGAATGTGGAACTGCAAATCTCTTAGTATATAAAAGCATGTAATAATTCAACATTTAATAATTCAAAGCTGTTTTGTTTATGTTTCTTTCTGAATTTCCTTCTGTCCTTTCCTGCCTTACTTTCTGAATTGGGAATTGATATCATGGGCTGGGTGCACCTCTGAATAGTAGGGTTTTATTTCATTGTGATTTGAATTATCTGGGTTCAGATGATGTATACTTGTGTTCATCAAGGCCCTTTGGAGTAGTTATGGCTAGGGACTTGTGCAGGGGGGTAGTGTTATTTACAGAAAGCCCTCATTATTGTTCTCTTGGCCCAAGCCCAAGAGGCTCCTGGGCCTCAGTTCTGAGTCAGAGCAATGCTGCTTGTAGGCTCCAGGCTCCTCTCACTAGTCCTTAGTCCCCGAGTTTCAATGAGTTAAGCTCCTGGGTCAGGCTGTTGTGGATCAATGCCTTCTCTAGTGACTGCAGGCTTCTGGCTACATCTTTGTGTGGACCTAGGCTAGAAGTATGTATTCACCGTGGTTATTCCTTGGATTTCTTGCTTATTATTCAGTCTGATGTTCTTTTTTCTTCCTTGCTGGATTAACTATAAGAGAGCTGGGCTGTTCTATTCCTACCACTTTGCATTTTATGGAGAGACTGAATTAGAGTTTTTGATGAGATGTAGCATGTTAAACTAAATAGAGAGTTTCCTTTGGAGTCAGGAAGGCCTGTTTTAAGTCTTGCCCCTATCCCAAAAACACACTGCTGCCGTCATCCTGGGAAGGCTCTATTCTGAAGCTAAACCCTTAGGGGTAATAACCTACCTGAACTGAATCCTCAGTCTCACCCAGCCATACTCTACCCATCTCAGTGATTTTGTTCAAACTAGCTGTCATGGTTCAATCCCTATTTTCTGTCTCCATGGACCACTCCCTTATTCCCATCCTCCTTAACTCACCCTCCCTCTTGCCCTTACATTCTACCCTAATGTGACCCACCTCTTCCACAGGTAATAAAATTGGTTGATCTTGCCATCTTCTTCTACTCACTGAGACCTGGTTCCTCCTCACCACCCTCTTCCCTTCTCCCCTCCCCCCATGGCACAGCTTCTCTGGCTACTCTTTTCATACTGGTAGCACTTTTACTCATTCCCCATGACTCACTGGACCTGATGGAAGAACTAGAATACTCAAGGCTCTCCTTTGTCATTTCCAAGCTCTCTCTCTACCACCATAACTTGGGAAACTCTCTGCCTTAGAGGAGGTTCATTCAAACCCTCTATATCACCCAATCAAGACTCTAGTATCTACTGACCTCTATGACACCCTCCTTTCCTCAGTGAGTTCAGTGTCTTGCTCGGAGGTTTTCTCTCCTCCACAATTACTGTTCTCATACTAGGGGACTTCAACATTCATAGTAACAGTCTCCCAAGCTTAACCTCCCAGTTCTTCAGTTTATTTTCTGTAACTACTCATCCACTCATCTCAGCTACACAAAGAAATAGTTGACCTTGCCAACATCTACAAGTGTTTTACGTTTATGTTCATGGACTCTGAAATCCCTTTCTTTGATTAAAATTTGTTGTCATTCCAATTCTCCCCCTGCCTTGCAACCCCTAACCCTTGCGTTCTTTGTTCTTACTGTTACCTCCGATCTCTCTACCCCCTCAATTCTTGCCCATGCCATTAACCATCCACTCACTATACTTTTCTTTTCCTATCTTGACCTCTTGGTGAATCTGTTTAATTCCATACTATCTTCTTTTTTTAAAAAATTAGTTACTTTTAGTTTACAATATTGTTCCACAATCCCTTGAGTTTCAAATTTTCTCCCCCTCCCTCTTCTTTCCCCTAAACCTCCCCTGCACCATGGTGGCATGTAATCAAATATAGGATCTACAAATACCTTCACATTAAACATTATTCAGGTTGTAAAGAAGGATTATAACCAATGCAGAAAAAAAGAAAGAGGAAAAAAACCAAAACAACAGAGAGAGACAGTGGTTTGCTTCAGTCACATTCAGACTCTTTAGTTCTTTCTCTGGATGTGGATACCTTTTTCCATCATAAGTCTTTTGGAGTTGTCTTATAACCTTGCATTGCCCAGTTTAAATGAGTCTCTCCAGGTTATTATAAAGTCTGTCTGCTCATTTTTTATAGCACAACACCATTCATATACCACAACTTGTTCAGCCATTCCCCAATTGATAGGCATACCCTCAATTTCCAATTCTTTGCCACCACAAAAAGAGCTGCTACAAATATTTTTGTACATTCAGATCCTTTCCCCACTTCTATGATCTCTTTGGGATACAACCTTATTAGTGGTATTGCTGGGTCAAAGGGTATGCACTTATTTATAGCCCTTTGATCATAGTTCCAGATTGCTCTGCAGAATGGTTTAATCAGTTCACAACTCCACCAATAATGCATTAGTGTTCCAATTTTTCAACATCCTCTCCAGCATTTATCATTTTATACTATCTTCTTATTTTTAATCCTCTGCCCCCTTATGCTGTCACTGATCTTTCCATATCAAGCCTCAGCCTTGAATGGCTTCTATCCATGTGATGCTGAACAAACCTTTAGAAAATCATGAAACCCAGATGACTGATCCACTACAAATTAATGATACATAATCTTAACTGGCTCCTAACTGCTGGTGAAACAGCCAGAAAGATGGCCAGGCAATCATTTTATACCCCCCCAACTGATTCATTATATCATTCACTCTAGAGGGTTCCCCAAATCTTTTCATCCCTCCTCAGATTTTCCAAGGTCCCCTTTACCAAGCAACCCTCTCAGCTGAGAACTTTGCTTCATATTTCACTAAAAAAATTGAGATCATTCACTAAAAGCTCCCTTTAATCTCCTCATCTCATTTTAATCATATTCCTTCCACCATTATCTCTTCCTTCACTCCTGTCTCTTATGAAGAGGTGGCCCTTCTCCTTGAAAAAGCAAATCCTTGCATTAAATCCCTTCATCTCCTTTCTAGCACAAAGCCCTCTCTATCACCCACACTCTCATTAATGACGACTTAATTTCTCAGTGTTTCAGGTGACTCTAAAACAATACCATGCTGATCTACACTGATAAAGGTAATTTCCTCATAGTGAGTTCCCAAATGAAATCATAGATTTGATCCAAAAAAAAAAAAAAGAAAAAAAAGAATTATCTGGTAAGAGGAAAGGAATATTTATATAATGCCTACTATGTGCCAAGTCCAGAGCTAAGTGCTTTTACATATATTAATAAGAAACAAAGTCAATTGACTAACAAAAAGTGTTCAAGAATTGATACTCTATTGTTTTAATGAATTTATATGATTGATAGATTAACTGATTATATTCATCTAAGATATGTATAATAAAATTAAATAGGTAAAACAGAGTAGTTTGCTTGTAATACAATATCACTTGTTTGATAAATTGTTTTCAGAGATAGCATAAAGATTATCTTTGCCTTAGGATCAAATTAGTTTACCATAAACTCCAAAGATCCCAATAAATGAGGTTGTCTGATACTGTGTACTTTTTCTAAAATGTACAAGGGTTTCTATCAATAGTCTTGGTAACCAAAGTTCAAGCAAAATGTAAAAGGAGGGGAAGAAAATTAAGTTCCAGCTATTATCATAATGATAAAATGAAAATATTTGCTAATTAAAAAAATAGTAAAGATATTATTACTAGACAACAGAAACTTTATCACAGTAATATGGGAAACAGCCAAATAGTCTCACAAATACAGCTGTGATACCTGCTTGATATACAGGGGAAATGGGCATACCTCAAGGGCAAAACATATCTCCAAAACCTTCAGACAAAGGAACATGTTAATGTTAAACCAACAGTTTCCTACTCATTCAAATTTATTACTTTGGCAGAAATCAAGACCAACAATTGCTGTTGTAACTTTGAAGTGTGAAAGTTACTGTCAATAAAATCAAATGTTTAAAAATATTATTTTCCTATTAATGTCATGCAATTATTAAAAAAATTAGGCAAATTGGTATTATTGTGAAAATATGCCTTCTCTGAAAGTTCATACCTTGTCTCAGCCACTCTACTTCATCTTCAGAGACAAAACTACATAACGCGTTTGCAGTCGCTAAACGGATCGCTCCTGCTTGTGCCGATCGCCCTCCACCCGAGACTGTGCAGTCCATGTCATGCTTTCCAAGTCGGTCAAGGAAGTGGAATGGGAACATCAGCTGTTCTCTGTCAATATATATATATACACATAGATATAAATGCATTTTAAAATAAGTACAGGTTAGTCCAATATGCACAAAATATATGTACATCAATACTTTATCTTTTTTATGCCTGTTATTTAAGACATTAAGGTGAGATATAAAACCCCACTAACAAGACAGGAAGAAGTATAGTATGGCATACACAATAACAGCATGCACCTGAGGCTCTATTCTTGGTTCTTCTATGTACTGGCAAATCACCTGACTTTTCTGTGCTTACAAATGTAAGTAGTAGAAAGTCACTAAAACTTGCTTCTTTCTTACCCCACAAGAACAAAGACTTTTTTTAAAAATTATTAATCAGGTTAATAAAATTACTTTATATTTGTGCTTTGACCATAAAATGCTTTGAGTTAACTGTGTAAAACCATCATCTTTGGTTTCTATAATCATGACCCTGATATAATTAATTTGCACAATTACTGATGATGACACTCAATTTTCTTATATTATATTATATACCTAAGCTAACAACCTTAATCAGCTTTGTAAAATGAAGCAATGTAGCCATTTTAGTAGCATTATCTTTTGTACTAAGTGACTCAATGAACAACCTCAGGGTAATATTTGTCTAAATGAGATTTTGAAATAAAGGAAATAGCTCCATCAATTTAATAAACATTCATTAAGCACCTGCTATGCATAAAGCGCTGTGCTTTATGGTCAAGAGGTGGAGACTTAGATATGGCCCTGCACTCATGAAACTTCAAACATGACACTTTCAACTTTTTTTTTCACTTTGCTTCAAAATTCACTCAACATATTATTTAAAAGAAGCAATATCATTTCTAATTGCTGAATGCTGGCTAGGCTCCTCTCTCTGTCAGCCTTGCTTTCTGAAGCAATGCTCATTACTGGACAACTATGGTTACAAAATGGATGACAGAAGGACACCAAAGCAGGTGTTAAATGCAGAATATTGGTGGAATAACCACAAAGAAGGTAGAGAGAAGAAAAACTTAAAAAGACACATTGAAGAACAATTTCCAGAAGCATCAGGACCTGGGCCACTGTGGCAGAATTCTGGGGGGGGGGGGACTATGGCAAAAAGATCCAAGGAGATGTGTCTCAATAAGAAACAGGATTGCTTTTTTTCTCCCCAACAAAAGCTTTAGGATGAATTTTTAGGCAAAATGTAAGAGCCAAACACTGTGGCAGGCTATAAAAACAGTTCAGACAGCGAATGACACTTAGTCACTTACTACTGCTTGCAGGAACATGTAAATAGGCATAAAGAAACTTCTTACTAACAGATTATTAAAACACTAGAATAGAAGGGAAACTGTGGAATTTCTGTTCTTGGAGTTCTTCAGGAAGATAGAAGACCATTTGTAGTGGATGGTTTATCAGAAGTTCTCAAACTTTTTGGTCACAGGACCCCTTTACACTTTTTTTTTAATTAAAATTTTTTTTTGCTTTTTAGAGGGGCAAATGGGGTTAAGTGACTTGCCCAAGGTCACACAGCTAGTGTTAAGTGTCTGAGGCTGGATTTGAACTCAGGTCCTCCTGACTCCAGGGCCACTGTGCCACCTAACTGCTCCTCCCTTTACACTCTTAAGAACTGAGGCCTCCCCCTAAAAGCTTTTGTTTATGTAAGTTGTATTTATTGATTTGATCATATTAGGAATTAAAATGTCTTAATATTATTATTAAAATAGCTTTTATTGCATAGACCCCCTGTAAAGATTTAAGGAATCCCTAGGGCTCCCTAGACCACAGTACTGGTTTAGATATTCACTCCTCTTTCATATATCACTTTGATTTGCATTTTCTAGCTAAAGAAATTTAGTTTAATGAGCCTGAACAGGTACAAACTATTGTTATCATTATTGATATTAATAGTTCACATTTATATATCACTTTACATAGGAATAGGGAAACTTCAGGTTAGAAGAGTCCATCTTACAGAGCTGTCTAGAGTTCTGATGGGCTAAATAACTTACCTAAGGTCCCATAGCCAAGATGTAAGAGAGACAGGACTTGAACCCAGGTTCTACTGATTTTGTGGCTGGCTCACTATCCATAAAGCCACACAGTCTCTAACAGTACTTTATATGTACTACCTCAGTTGATTCTTACAACAATCTAATGAGATAGGTACCACAAGCATTATTATTACCATGTTATAGATAAAAAAGGTTCAAAGGGGCAGTATATGAACCCAGTTCTTGACTGAATCCAAGTTCAGTGAGATTTCCAGAGCACTTTTAAATGTTGGTTTTAGAATTAGGAGGCCTGGGACCAAATAACAGCTTTGCCAATGACTGTATGTGTGACTTTGGGACCTCTCGAGTCCTTAGTTTTCAAATCTCTTAAAGGAGTGGATTAGACATTAGGCCCTTTAAGATCTCTTTAAACTCTAGATATGTGACTCTCTTCTGACTCTTACAGGAAATTAATTTGGGTGTTATTTGTAGTTTTATTTCAAAAGGTATACTAACCTAAGTAATACCTTCTGCCTTGTTCTTAACTAGCCTTAACTGCCATGTTCTTAACTGGCTTCAGTGAAAAAAATTATTTGAAAGAAGGCTGAGTTTTAGGAACTCAGGAATTACTTATGTAATTTATATATACTTGTGAAATATAACATGACTGTGACAAAATTAAGAATACCTCACTTCAATTATAATCGATAAAAAATGGAAACATGGTTACAAACAATGGGTTGCTAATTTACTGGCAAACAAAGACTGTCAATTCTCATTATTCCAGGGAGAAATGGAAAGAAAGGTAAAGAGAGGGAGAGGGAAAGGATACTGGTACCTAAACTGACAAAAAGCAAGCCACTGGAATATTTTTTTAAATGAACAGAAGAGAAGGGGAAGTTCAGAAGGAAGCACAGATGAGGATAGTTTTTTAAGTAATTAATTCAATTTATTACTTTTTTGAAAAGTAATAAAATCACAAAATGAAGATTAGTGATTTCATTTGCAATCCTTTTTGTGTTCTGTTGTGTGTATGGAAATGAGTATATTTTGTGTGCATTTAAGTTCAGAATTTTAAAAAATTAAATATAAAAAACTAGCACCACCACAAAAAACCAAACTTGGAGTACCAAGGATTCCAGGGTAAAGATCTGATCTGAGTTGACTGTAAGATGTGAAGACTTTGGGGGCTCCTAGGCTACATGCAAATGAAGTTTAGGTCTGGTGTACTTATTTGTAATCTGCCTTTTTTGGATAAACTGCCATGTAATAGCAGCAGTAATTCATATTTATATCATATTTTACAGCACAAAAAGCTTGTGAGATAGGTGCTATATTACTATCCTCTTATTATAAAGGAGAAAACTGAAGATCAGCAAAAGGAAGGCCGTCCTAGGGCAGCCCAGCCAGGATGGAAATTCCAGGTCTTCAAACTTTTTCCCCCTGACAACTATGTTTCAAATTGCCTTTTAAAAAATCCCAAACATGGTACACTTGTACAATCTTCTGTACATGGTAAGTGCTCAAGTAAGTTCCTGCTTATTGGACTGACTGAAATCAAAAGGACTGACTGAAGAATATTTGGTTTGTGTAAGTTAGTCAGTTGCTAGACGATGGTCAGGAGACATATAGTATGATGTCAGGGAATTCTATGGAAATTTGGCTATCACCACTGAACACATCAAAAAATAGCCCTGGATGGCCTTTGGCAACAATTCATAAAAGCTCTGTAGTGGCTGATAGGAAAGCAATGTAAGAAAAGAACTCTGCCTAAAAACATATTTCCACCCACACATCCATTTTCAATAGAAATTTAGGCTATGTCATGTTTTTTGATATAGAAAACAAAATAATGAAATCTTTATTGAACTTAAGTCCTGCTGAGAAATTTATAGAGGATTAAAGGGATAATACCCTTATGTAAGCATTGGGAACAGATGCCTGGCATTCTCATTTGACTGTACAGCCCAAGATGCTTTAAAAAACAGAGGAGACAAAGCATTAGGACATATGGGATCAATCAATCAGAACGTCTATTCTAGTGAATAACTTTACTTTCCCTTGGATGTTTTATGAAAGTATGAGTTTAGAAAGATAGCTAATGAAAAAATATTAAGTGGATGAAGAAAAGGCCTTTATGTACAGCAATTTGCTCAAAAATAATTTGTCCAAGAAGAGTAATAATGACATTAATAAAATACTTCTTGAATTGAATTTATATAGGCTCTGCATTATGAGTATTTAATCTTTACACACCAACATTGTGAGGTAGGTGCCACAGGTAATTATTACCTCCATTTTACTGATGAGAAAACAGGTTCAAGGGGTTAAATGACATCCCAATATCCATCATAAAAGTAGGAATCGGAGGAGGAAACCAAACCCAGGTTTTCCTGAATCCAAATCTAGTGCTCCTACTACTCAACTATGATGTGTCTCAAGCAAAGCTATGTTCTTTTATAGTTTGTATTTGTTTCCTTACAGACTATATACAACTAAAAAAAATAACTGCCACAGAAAAAAATGACACCAGTGCATAGGATTTTGCTATTATCCTAGGCCACTAAAAGACAATTTCTTTGCCAGCTCAACACATAATCAATTTTCAACACTGAATAAGAAAAGACCCTATATTTTCTAACATTTTAGGGAATCAAAGAAAAACATCCTATGAAATAAATGGCAAGAAATTCACTCCTGCCAAGTTAAAACAGCCAAAGTTTCTCTGCAACTAAGAGAGGCAGAAATATAATTGTGGACATTGGTTCAGCATAAGAAGATAAAATTGACAGCTTCTAAGAATACCTAAATTCTAATAATATCTCATGAAGAATTTTAGTAGCTAATTGTATAAAATTTTTAATGACACCTAGGAAAATCACCCTCTCCAGTTTAATGAACTTATCTTTAAAACAAACAAACAAAAAAAATCCTAATGACTCAGAAGCACAAGAAGGGAATTTACTCTGAAAGTGATCAAAGGAGATTCACATTAAAAAGCAAGCCAAAACTAGAACTTACCTGTCCTGTGTTACTGGAAAGTAAAGTAAATAATCTATTCCATTCACTTTTATTCTTCCACTTCCATGTTCATAAACTATTACTTTTGCTTTTGCAGTTTTTCTTTTGCCTTAAAGATAGAAAATTTTTATTAGCAAAGTCATAAGTTCACTTTGGACTTTTTTACAATTACAAAGAAGTATTTTTAAAAGTAACATATAATGCTGAATAATCCTTGCATTAAATTCAACTAGAAGAGGGCAGTTTACCTTGAAAGTTTTCTAAATTACAAAAGGAGCTATATTTATATTTTTCACCCCTGAAATTATTACTTGGGAAAAAAATGTCTAATACACTATCATCAACCCAGGGTAGTTTCCTGTTTTTCTGCCCATCTTTTTTCAGATGTATCTCAGTTTTTTCACAGTTAAGAAAAAAAATTAAGATATTTGTGTTCATAAAATTAAAATTATTAGAGTAAACTGTACTTAGTAAAAAATGTCTTTCAGAGAACCATATGTAAAAATGCGAAGAATTATCAGGACAGTTGAAAACACGAAGTTTCAAAGAAGATTCAAAAATAAGTTCTGTATTGTCTGCTATCTAGTGCTTAATAAACTCTGGTAAGTTACTTTGCGTCAAATGTCTGTGCATACATAATAAAGAAAAACATCTAGGATAATATTAAAGTTAATAAGCTTATTGTAAATGATTACTAAATAAGTTTCACCACAGTGGCCATGTCGATTCATTATACACAGTCACTTTACAGAACATAGATTTATTTTAAATATTTTATTTGCTCTGTCAGCTGAAAAAGAGATGTGTATAACATTAACAGATTCATATAATATTACAGGTACATTTCCATATTTCCCTTGAGACATTATTATGTACAGTTTTTTCAGAGACACTATCTCCAGTAAAATCTTAGAAATAAGTGAAATGTTAAATGAACATCAGGGAAGGATGGTAAATGAAAAAGTTACTTTTTTATCTGAGGTTATCTTCTTGTAACTGAAAGAGAGTCACTACCTTCCCCACTGCTGTAGGCCATTCCTTGCTCGTCATATTGCAGAGGCTCAATTAGCTTTGTTTTGGACTGAACAGGTATAGCTCTGCGAAACTTGTGTATGTATTCTTCTTCAGTGCTACCACATGGCAATGTCAATAACCTTTCCAGCAGCTGAATGAACCGCATATGCTGTAGACAATAAAAATTCATTAGAAGATGCAAGTGTAATTGCATTTGCTAAAATTTTCTATTTTTATATCCTTGATCTTTCCTATGTTGCTTTTCTTGATGAATTGTGACAGGATGACACTTTTGCATCCGCATGCTGCTTTTAAAGGTGAAAGCAGATGCATCTTATTCTAGGGGCCTGAAAATATTGAACCCTTTCCTTAACAAACAATGAAGTGCTCCACTCAAAGAAAAAAACAACCTCTTTGTAATACAGCATTATAATGTAAGAATGATGTTTCTATTAATTTTCAAAGAAAACATATGGGTGATCTTAAATGTGATTTTGATTCTTTTATTAGAATTGCATCAAGAAAAGCTTTGCAAGTCTTTTCCAATAAGTTATGTACATTCAAATGGAAACAGTTTGATTTCATGAAAATGTACCTCTTAAATTATATTTTATAATACACTTGGTAAATATATCTTTGCCTGTTCAAGCTGTGTTCCTTTAATGTTTATGATTTCCTTTAAAACTGAACAATCAAGCTATTTAAAAATTCAAGAGATACTTGACTTAAAGGGCAACCTCTTGAAATAAATTATCCCTGCTACTCTGTGAGTTTTTTTTAATAGTTCTTGAACATGTGATTAGAAAGTAAACAACTTGATATTAACCCTTTACAAATGGAAGTCAAAATAACTAACCTCTAAAGTGTTAATGCAAAAATCAAACAAATGTTACATGAACTCCCTAAAATATGGGTAACTCTGACCTGTTACCAAAAAAATTCTTACAAAAATTTTTCAAACTTAAAAGATTTCATTAATTTACATAGAAAAATTGTTACCAAAAGCATTTCCACAAGAGCCAAAATTCTGTTATGTCACAACTCTAGTTGTGTAGAATTGTGTAGAACAATTCCTAGTGATGTATGAAATAATGCTGATAATGCCAAAGGCAGACAATTAAGAGTGTTATGATAATCAACATGTTACTCCTTTTATAGTTGGATTTAGCTCTATTTCCTCTTCTATGCTCTCAATTCCTATCGTGTATTTCCTTTCCTTTTCCTTCTTTTTTGTGAAAGACGTGCAGAGCAGATCTGGGAAAGATCTGTGAAAGCCTCTGCAGAGTTTACTTAGTCCTGTTAGTGAGACTAAGGGATGATATAGTTGGTGGGCTTTCCACATTTTAGTTTGTCCCACTGCACACACACTAGGAGATGCAGAAGCCATACTGGTATATATTCTATGTCTTAAAATGCTTAAAACTTAAAAACATATACCCATAAAATGCAAGGCAGCAAGAAAATAGAGCTAACAATGAAATGATCCTCTGAAAGAATAAGGCAATGTAGATTTTTTTTTAAAGTAAGCTCCAAGAGTACCAGAACTGAATTGTAATTTTGGCTAAAGAAAACAAGGTCTAGCTTTAACACTAACCAAACTCTTGACATTAAGCAAGCCACATTCAATTTATCAAATAAGGATAACAATAATTCAACCTAAAATGAAAATATAATAACACACATATTATGTGTTGGGAAGGCTAAGAGTTAATAGTATTTTTTTCATAATATCATTTGTTTTGTACAGAGCCATAGAGCTAAACAGCTAAATTTGATGTCCAGCCCTCTCTCAGTTTATGAATTACAGAATTTCTTCTGACAGACTTGAGTGTGGAAGAAACATAAACTATTACCTATAGAGTATTTATAGTATAAGGTTTCCTACAGCTTTGACATGGAAAAATTTAACAGCATGTAATAACAATAAAAATTAATAAAAAATACAGTAGTACAGACCACAGATAGCAAAAAGTTTTTCCCCCATATCTTTTTAACTTATCTATTGCATATAATAGTACCTTATTACTTACTGTTAACCAACACAAACTAGCTAATGTAACAGGCTTATATGTGAATAATCACATCTGTTGCATTCACCAAAGTATCAGATGATGTTGGGGAACCGTTTCTGGAGAACACCCAAGCCATTTTTCTAACCACAGGTAAGGTTTTACCAAGGCAGAAACAAACAGTAAATGTTTAAAAAAGAGGAAATTTTCTTAGGAGCACCTGCCTCTGAGGAATATTTCTATAGGGTTCCTAAATACTGCATGTGTCTGCTTTTTTATGACACAGGTCCCCTTAAATTAAAAAGATTAATTACTCACATCTTGATCTGACAGTTTTTCCACTAACATTTCTTCTAGTTCCTCCTTAATCAGCCATCTGCTGCCAATCAGGTCTCTGTTAAAATATCACATATATTCTCATTTTAATTAACCATGCAATTAGAGTTATATCACAAAGGACCACACATACAGTCATGCATGATTCAGAAAAACATTTTTATACCATAAAAGAGTGTCTTCATTCAAATATCAGGCAATTTATATTAGTTTAAGGTGTTACTGTTTTGTCAATGTATGAGATCTTTATATCTTTAGTTATCTTACTGTATCAAGAATCAAATAAGGAATTAAGTAACATATCTGCAATTAAAGGCTATCCTAAATTCTTACAAAATTCATTTTTGCTTGTTTCATAATTAAAAATTACTTTAGTATCAAACATGAAACACAAATGGGCAAAAAATTTCTGAAAAATTAAAAAAATTAAGGTTATTTTGCAAATCTAAAAAAAAAATCAATGTAGTGCCAAGGGCAATAAAGACAATGGCATGCAAAATCAAATGAAGATATGTTCAAAGACTTTATGCACAAAAATACAAAAAAGGGGGACAGATTTAAAACTCTATTATAGTTTACAGAGTTAGTCTACTGTGGCTCCTCAATCTCTACATCAAAACATATACTCAGAGTAAGGAAAAAGCACAGGACTTAAAAATGTACATTATGTTCACAGAAGAAAGGACAGAGTAAAACAAAATATTATGAGGCCCCAGTCTTAACTATAAAATACAAATAAAACGAGGATCTAAGTACTAAAAGTCAGAACTAAATCATAACTGCAACATCTTTCCATGTAAAAATCACTTAACATTTTGGACCCAAATGATGATAAATCTTTAAGTAATACATAATTTTTTAAGTTTTAGAAAAAGTACAAGTTTTAATACAAAGTATATATCTTAACTCAAGAGGGAAACTTACTGATTTTTTTTTTGAGGCAATAGACCTTTGGCTCTCAGGTGATCTGAGCATTTGTCTAGGTCTACTATCATTCCATATACTTCCTAGAATATGAGAGAGGACCAGGTTAAAGTGTGAACTATTTTAATTGTTTTATCATACCATATTTCTCAATATGTGCTATATTTAAAATTTTAAACAGGGGCATCTGTTAACCACTATGTAGATACAGAAAGGTAAAGCTAAAGGTTCTTTAAAAATATCAATACAGTTTTCTTCCCTTAAATGAGAAGGCTGGCCTTTACTATTAAAGAGGACTTAGTTAATATACACAACACTTACCTTGACTTATTTTTAAAGTTATGTAAAATATTCACTAACTTTCATTTCAATAAGTTTTTGCATGGAACAAATCTACTTGTTTCCCACTAATCCTTATAAACAAGAGCCAGCCTAAATCATTACAACTGTAACAACCTGTACAAAGATGTATATTCTTTGGAAGAGAGGTAGTTGTGGCCCTTAAATAAAAAATACAAAACTAAATTAATTTTAAATGGAAAATTTATCAAAATAAAGTTCTATAGATTACGAGTGTATATTTTGACTTGCATAATTTTTATTTAAAAAGAGGTATATTCCATTAAATTTGTTTTCCATTTTGCTCTGTTATTTTATTGCTACATTTTGGAACCATGTCTTTGTATGTGAGATACCTAAAACAACATACACAGGGTATTCCAAAAGTCTTTGTGCAGTTTTAGGCCTCAATAGTTTAATTAAGCCTTAACAGTTTAAAACTGCACAAAGACTTTTAGACATTAAAATACTTGTGATGCAAGTAGGGTAGTGTTTGCCAACATGAAGGATAATATGATGACAAGCCTTTCTTGGATTATCTCCTATGCTTTTACTTGGAGTCATGTGCAGAAAAATACTGAACAAAAATTTTGGTAAATTTTAAGTTACATTAGTTGGTTCTTAATTCCTTTAGGAAAATTTTATGTAGAGAATCTTAAATGTTAACCTTCCAATACTCAACAAGAAAATCTGTCCTTGCCTTGAAACACATATCAAGACTTACATGTTCATTTGTTAAATCTCAATTAGGACTATATCCCCACTTCCACAATACAGCAAAACATTTAGCCTTCTGGAATAACTCTGAAACCTAAAACAGATCTACTCTTCACATCTTTAATCTTTGAACAACCATCAACAACAAATATGTATAATAATGATAATGATAGCACTTGATTGAGATTTGAACTCAGATCTCCTGACTGAATTCAGGGCTCTTTCAATTATACTAAGTTGCATCTGTCAAAGAATTAGGAATGAATATATTTATTTCTGGTAAAGAAGGAAAAGTGTATTCTAATTGTTAATGTTCATAAAAGGCCTACCAATAAGTACAAGAAATCAAAAGAGACAGAAAAGATAGGAGAACAAAAGAGCAAAAAAGGAAGGAAGAAAAAAAAAACACGAAGTGATGGCAGAAATGACAGCAATGAAAAAGTATAGATAATGACAGTGGAGAATACACAGTACACAGAGGAGACAAAATAATTTAGAATAATATCTCTTAATTCTGAGGGGCAAATTCAATAGACATTCACTAATGACCTACTACATGTAATACAGGTTGCTAGTTACCAGGGATACAAAGAGTAGAAAAAATGCCAGTTTTCACCCACAAGGAACATTGAATCTAGAGGGATAAGGCATGAACTGTCATTATTTGTATGTTAAAAAAATGATTAATTGTATAGGGCTATGACTAAGGTCAAACATAGTGGCTTAAGATATCCAAGGGAGAGGGATTTGTTCTAGCTGGGAATAAGATATTTAAAGGGCAAGCAACTTCTAAAGTTGCATCTAAGGTACTTTGAAGAATGAAAAGTATCTCATATGGGGGCAACTATAATGGGAATGTAAATTTTTAACATCTTCCCTGCCCCTAGGCTAAAGTGCACCTGGAGACTGGGGTAGGAGGCTTGTTTTTCAGTAGATACTTTTTGATTGGCCAGTGGGTCCAGAAGGTTGTTACATTCTCTGAGCCAGGAGAAGTCTATATAAGCCCTGATGTGTAGCTTTGTTTTGGGGCTCACTTTGAGAAGTGTTCTGTGATTTCATCAGATGAAACTTTGGGAAGCCGTTGTTGAGAGTCCCCCGGCTTTGAAAAACCCAGATGTTGATTTGGGATGGATGCAATGGTTGGACAGTTTGGAAACCTGTCTACTTAATCTGTTTCTCTGTCTTGATAATTCTGTCTGTATACTCTGAAGTTCGGGGTGCTGACCTTTTTCCCGTGAACTAGGTAAATGATACATATTTGACTGATTAAAGTAAGCTTGTTAACCCATTTTGAGTTGCTTTCCTTTATCAAAGCAGATCCAGGAACCTGTGTTGGCAGCCACCCTACGGACGCTGGGGTGGTTGCTGCTACAGCAACATGAGTGAGGAAAGTCTGTTCCTGTATCATCCATTCTTAATTCCACATGGTTGAAATGTAGATTTCAAGAAGGAGAACAGCATGAAATAAGGAAAGAAAGGTAGTTTAGGGTCAGATTGTGGTGGGCCTTGATCATCAGGCTTAGGAGTTTGTATTGTATTCAGGGGGAATAGGCAAACCAGTAAAGATTTTTAAGTAGGAAAACAATGTGATCAGCTTGGAGGAACACTGAATGCAGGAGAATATAATGGCAATATCTTATAATTATAAAGCATGGTACAGTGAAAAGAATGCATAATCAGAAGGGTCAGACCTATTGAGAAAAGCATTTTGCAAACCTTAAAGCATCATATAAATATAAATAATTATTATGCATGTTATCTCATTTGATCCTCACAACTCCAGGATGTAGGTACAGAGAAGCATTACTATTCCCACTATGCATTTTAAGAAACTGAATCGTAAGAGATTTGAAGTAACTAATACATGGTTTCTCAGCTAAATCTTCTGCCCAAACCTCAGTCCACTATTCTCTCTTTCTCCTATATCCCTGTTCCACTCCATTAGCACTTTATATCTACATCCATAGCTGCAGTAAAACACAGTATAATAATTGAAGGTAGAGAATGAATATTTAAAATGATTTTTCCATAAAAAAGATTTTCATAAAATAAAGAATATGCCAATCAGTAACACTAACTTTTCCAAAATCATCAATTCCCTAAAGGTGCTAGATAGCTGAGGTTTTACTGAGTTTATTTTTATGTTTAATACACTTTTAATTTTCAAAGGATATAAAGAAGCTTTCAACCTTACAAATCAAACTGGAACAGTATGCCAAAAAAAAATTCTATGTACCTCTGAAAAATATAAAGGGATTAATTCTCAAATGTTCTGATAAAGAACCAGATAAAGATAAAATATATAATTATATAATCCCATATCTTTGAGGTAGGCAAAGTATAAAAAGTACTTTATAGCTAGAGATTGTCTAGCTAAAGACATCCATTCTGTCAGCCTGGAAGATCCCAACTAATTCTGTACAGCTTTTATGGTAGGAGGTAGAGAGATTTTTACTTTATCTTAAAAAAATCCACAGTCTTTAGACTTTGTGGGGTTATAGAAGTTAAAGTCATCAAAAGGCCTTCTAAATACCATTTGAGGAAACTGGAAACAATTTAGCAATCAAACAGATATACATCAATCAATCAATAAAATTCATTAAGAACCTACTATGTGTCAGGTCCTATGCTGAGTGTAGGGCATTAGTGTAGAGCAGATAATATACTGACTCTATCTAAAACCAACTAGAGAAGTATGATGTCCTCCATTATTTTAGAACTTTATTCCATTTTTCTTCAAACATGAGGCAGTAATAGTAGCAAAAGCCAGAATTTCACCTGTTTCACTAGAATATGAAAGTTCACAACAGGACCTCTGTTGACAGAATCATCTGACATACATATTTTCCCTAAGTGATTTCTACCTAAAAACAAGCATGTTCTTAAATTTTTCTTTCCACTGCTGTATTTTGGAACAAGCACGTGTGTGTGTGTGAGTGTGTCTGACATCTGCCAACTTGGCAAGAATAAGGACGGTAGAACAATAACGCGTGCATCTTAATATTTTTCATGTTCTAAAACATTACGCATTTTAGACACATTCAGATGATTATTTAACCAAAATTAATTTAATATTTATTAAGTACTGGTATGATTCTGGAACCCAGAAGATATGGCTTTTGTATTCAGGGTACTGATGAATAAACAAGTGATACAACACATTATAACTCTTTTTCCTTTTTACATACTAAAGTTTTTCTCAAATTTTACTTGGTTAGAGGCCACAGTAAACTAAAGACCAGATTATATAGCCTCAAGTTCCCAAAGAGATGTCCTAATCTACATCAAAAGAACCTTGAGAGGATAAGATATGTCAGGAAGTATAAAAATAAAAAAATTTCACTGGCAATTTCTCCTGCATCATTTGGTTTCCGCTTAATTTTACAGGGACGCTAGAGAATTAGTATGAATACTCTTACAATAAGTTTATATACTGTATTTAGTAGTATAATTTTCAAATATGACAGAAATAACCCAGATGTGAAATGCTGAATCATTAATCACAGTCATGATTAATATTTCATAAAATCAAAGCAACCCTATCCACCCCTAGTGTCATCAGATTTCCATAATGTATGAATCAAATTTAGAAGGTGTCTGATTTGAAAATACCAGATGCTCAGGTTGCAAAAAAGGAATGCTCAAAAACTATACACAAGAACAGAGCATTACTTAACTTTACAGTTTAATTTTTTAATATTAATAATGTGGAAATTATGATTTTAGAAAGAGTAAACAAGCAACATTAGATGGGAGGAGAAAAGCTAGCTTTATTTTTATACGTTTAGTATTTAATATTAACATTTTGGAGATAATATCTTCCAAAAATAAACAGAAAAATAAGATTCAAAATTTAAGGAATACAGAACAGATTCTAGAAACACTAAATGGTTTCAAAGCATTATACTGAATTCCTTGAGGTTTTGGTCAATGGTTCTCACAAAACCAAATGAAAAAATGTGAGAACAAATAAAATTCATTTATCACAAAAGCAATAAGGGTTTAGTTAAATACAGAGTTCTACTGATGGCTATTAGTATCATTTTATGAACTATAAATTGCTAACCTATTCAGCACCTGTTGAGACATCACAAAAAAACCCTGTTATGTAGGTCATACTGCAAAAATAAAAATACTCTGGGGAAATATATACCCACTAGGAATAATATGCTTTTAACTCAGGCCCCATGTATTTTTATTTCTCAAATTAAAGGCTAATTATTTACTACGTTAACAGTGGCCCAAGTATAACAAAAGTAACTTGTTTAACATAAAAATAACAGCACTTAGGGTAAGTCAATCTTCAAATAACAAACTGTCTTAAGTAAATTTAAAATGTAATTCAACTTGCAAAAATTCAATAAACACAACTTTAAGGAATTTACCTGATATATATATATATATATGTATATACACATACATATATATACACACACAGATATATCCATTATGTATATTTATCTATCTATACTTTTTTTCAGTTACAATGTATGAGCATGCATATCGGCACCAACTGATGCATACTGGCAAACTTGTCAAAGTATGCTAATGCACTGTATATTTTAATATTGAGGCTAAAAACCCAGCCTAAAGGTAGAATGTACCTCTCAACAATTTCAGATAAGCATTCTCCTTCTTTCCTTGACCTTGTTATAAAATCTCACTTGGTATCATTTTTCCCTAGCAAAAAGTGAGCAGGTATAAGCAGTCTGCAATTTTTGCATGATGTTGTACAGTCTGTATAAGGTCTGTTTGCAGTGTTAATAAGGATGAGCCATAAAATAATATATTTCTCATTTTCCTCAGCTCCTAAAGTAATTTAAAAAAATTAAAATGTGTCTTCTAGTCCCCTTTTCCTCTCAGAATAGTAGCAAATTTTTTAGAAAAAAAATACTTTGTGTGCTGATATTTTTGTTAAAGTACTAGTGCTTTCTAAAGTTATAAATAACTGATTTACAAAATATTGTACTATAAGATAGTCTTCCTTCCCCAACTCCATATTCCTCTGCTTATATACAAAGCATGGTTCATTCCAGCTTGTATTTTCCTTTGAAGCTTTTGGTGCAGGAGTTCTGACTTCACTGTTTTCCTCCTGTTCCATGCTTTGCTCCTTTTTGTCCCCAAAATAGGAGTGTAATGATGGAATCTTCTGTCTGCTTTGTTTCCTTTGCCTGCTCATTTTGCCACTCAATTACTTGACTTTTGGGATTTTTGCCACAGTAGGACTCTGCCACCGGACAGGGGAGCTTTCATCCCAAACACTGGGGTTTTCTCAGCTGCCGGAGGTATTAGATGGGTGCCCTCTCTGAGGCCTCCACACACTGTGGCAAGCTGGACACAAACCCCAGGACCTCCACTGTACACTGCAATCCATAAGCAAGCAGGTTAAAGCAAGAGAGATTACCCCTCAGACTGGTGCTTGGTCCCCCTACACTCTGCAGGCCAGGAGCTGAAGCCACCACGTGGCGCTGGCTGGCTGTGCCAGTGTCTCAGCAGCTTTTCGCCCCAGGGGTAAAAGCCACGCACTCCCACTTACTGGTCCCAAAGTCCAGACTGCACTGACCTCTTACTTTGTCCTTCACATCTATGTGTTGATAAATCTGGAAATGGCCACAGCTGCTGCTGATCTGGAGTCCCTCTAGCTGGTCAGGCCCGCCCTGGGGCTAAAGCCTGGGCTTGGCTCCCAGAGCGCTGTGCTGGATTCCTGCCGGCCTGCCAGGCTGTCCTCAGCGGGAGGTTAGCTTCTCTGTGTCATTTTGTGGGTTCTGCAGCTCCAAAGTTTGTTTGGAGTCCCCTTTTTACATGGATTGGGGAGGGTGGAAGCCAGAGCAGCGGGGAGGTCCTGCTTCTACTCCCAGCATGGTTCATTCCAAACAACTGAACCGTTTTGGCCCAAAACACCTCATGGTGGTCAGTTTGGGGAAGTTTCCTTGTAATTAGCGCTGTGCTAAAATGGAAGGGCATCCTCCAGAAAGAAGCCAGCTCCCCTCTACTGGACATCTTCAAGCAGAAGGTGAATGATTAACCACTTGTCAGCCACGGTTTAAAGGATGGACCTACTCTATGGACGTTTGTCTAAGACCTTTTCAACTTTTCTTAAAACCGCCGAAATTCATATCTTCCTGCAAGTTATCTGCAGAGCATATATATGTTATATGCCAGGCACAGGTTGTATTAGATGACCTCTTGGGTCTACACCAACTAAGAGTTTCTAGAATCAATGATTCTATTGGTCCCAGTATCTCTTACCTACCATCCTCTTTCTTAGGGCTGTTGTATGCATGCATACCGTAGTGAATCCTCTTTATTCTCTAAAACCCTTTTCATTGGGTTTAGAAAAATTTTTTAATTCTCTCTCACTAACTTCAGTTCATTTTTTTAACTTCCCTCTTCCAAATGACTCTAATCATGTCTGAAAAGCATAAAAGCAATTCAAGGTATATGTGTGTTTCAAGAAAATAGAAAACTGTAAATTTTGAAGTAATAGAAAAAAACTAGTATTATCAACCTCAAAAGTACTTCAAAGTTCCCAGAAGTATCTTTAGAATTTCCATAAGTCAATTCCTGCCCCTCATCTTCTTTTATTCATCAAATTTTTTCTTAATCACCAACCACTCTTAAAGAATTCAATTCCATTAAAAAAAAGTTAATTACTACTAATAAAATAGTATTGCTTTCTATTATTTTTCCCCATCATAAATGCATAGTATTTCTAGTATATGGTAAGTTAAATAGGCTTAGAACTTAAACACCACTTATAACAGCAGTTTCCCACAAAAATCCAAAACAAAATTACATCTGACTTTTAGAAAACAAGTCCATTTATGAATTAGAGACTTCTCATGTAAGCAGCATCTTAATTAATTTATATTTCTGAATTTGTATTTTCCTAGTCCCCATAACAATCCTTTGTCAGTCTCAAAAAAAAGTGATAGGATTTTTTAATAACCCAAGAGAAAATACAACTGCATAAAGTAGTATTCTACCTTCTATCTTTTCACTCTCCTTCAGCTCCCATCAAAATAAAGCTCACTATCGTGTCTAGTTAATCTGTAGCAGGTAAAGGTTAGACGTCGAGAAGCTAACAAAATGTAAAAATCACTTAAGGATTGCCCTTGATTTCAGGGCTGCATATCAAAACATTAGCTGCTATGACCCAGTACCAAAACAAGAAGACAACAAGGTTTACATTTGTAAGATATTTTTTCAGTTTAGGGAAGAAGCATTGTTTTTGGTATAGAGTTATTATTGCGCAGCTAAATCAAGCAATAAGCAAACTGCATCCTGGATTCAGAAAGATTTCCTAGCAGAACATGGACATCACTACATATGATCTAAATCCTTCTTGTTAGCCTGCTATACATCACACAAATTAAATGCCCCCAGTCTACAGTGTGGGAAAAACACTTACTTTTGTATATCAGATTTTGAGACCAGGAAAGGAGTTATGTCAACACAACACAAAAATTGTTATTAGTTTCAGATTTGTTTAATAAGTCACAATCTGAAACTGACTAAGTCTCTTAACTGTACAATGATAACTCTTACATCCACTTTCCCCAAGCCAGAGCTAACAATGGGAACCAAAGGGATAAATGAACACAAAAGATAGCAAGTCTTACTTTGTGTACAGAAGGCTGAATTAAATAAAAAACAAATTTTGTAAGCTGTAGAGTTCATGTGTTTATTCAGTAAAGTTAGATAAGCAAAAGAAATTATGCTGGTGCAATGACAGTTACAAATTCAGTAAAATGTGTGATGCATTATATTCAATTGGCACATATCGGGATTAGTTTTTATTCAAATTTCTGAAGCATAGTAATTACTTTTAAAATTCCATTAAAGAATTCTCTAACCTATTAACATTTTTATTAATTCTAAATTATGTTTATTTCTGGTTTAACAAATACACTGGTAATTTTTAAAAAATGGGAATCAACTTTATTAGAGATCAAATGTTAACTATCAAGTTTCCTATAACTATTAACTTGATCTAATAACACCTTGCAAAACAAAATGACCTAAACATTTTGTTTAAAATGAAAGTGTAACCCATAAAGAATTCTCTAATAGTTAGCTTTCTTCTTTTTCTACTACAGCTACCATTACTACTATTACTGCTTCAACTTCATTTTATAATGTTTATGGTGTTTCCCTCCCAAAACCCCCCAAAAGGAGGTTTAAATTTAAACAAGTTTAAATACCATTTTACAAGCAATGAAATGGAAACTCCTGAGGTTAAGTGAATTAGATGCTTCTGGTCATAAAGATAGTAAACGACAGAGGTTTAATATTTCAAACTCTAAGGTCAGGTTTTTCCACTACAATATGTTGTCACATAATAATTCCAACTTACATTATAACATTTAAAAATTTTAAAGTGATTTTGCATATCTTATCTGATCCTCACAACAACCCTGAACTCCATACGTAGGCATAAGTAATAATACCCCCATTTTACAGATACTGAAACCAAAAGGTTATGGCTTTCGCAAGGTCACACAGCTACTTAAATGGGAGAGCTGGCTTTCAAAACCAGGTCCTCTAACTTCAGATTTGGTATTCTTTCCACTGAACATTCAAAATGAATGCCAATCAGACATAGTGTGAAGTATCAGTCAAGTGACAGGGAAACATCTGACCTCTTAAGAAGCTGATGTGTTTCTTGGGCAATTTTATGTGTCTTAAAATGATACAAAGAATTAAAAGTAAAGTTATACTCCTTGTAAAATATGTAATTTCTTCATTATGATGGAATGCAACAAAACATCTTGCCCTTGGGTTGCTCTGTTTCAGCCAAAACAAATGCAAATGGTTTGTCAGATGACAGCTGTTTGATAAGGCTCCTCTACAAGACCTGCATGCTTTACTTTTTTCCGTGAAACTTGGGATGAAAGGCAGAAGGCAGGAAGAGAATTAATGTAGCATACAGTCTAAAGGCAATGCTACAACCGTGATTAAGTAGAAAAGTTAAAAGGCACAGATTTTCCACAGCTTCGCTGCGTGCAACCCATCCGTGTAACAAGTTGACAGGCCTAGCGCGTCAGCTCCATCATCCTCTCCGACAGCTAAAACGCAGCATTGCATCCCTTTTCAGAGAAAATTTGCGTCTGCACCATGAAGCGTTGTACATTATTTCTTAGCACTGCAGGGGGCTCAAGTCCATATGGAACCTTCACAAATATTACCACAGATCAAACCAGCGGCGTTTCGAGGCAGATTTGACATACCTATTTAAATGAACAGCAGGGGTCCTCAGGCTGCCTCAGGCTGTGCAGGAGAAAACCTCTGTGGAAAGCCTCGGCTGCAGCTCCATTACTCAGCAAAGACACATTCTACATTTATCATTCATTTCATTTCTGCCAGGGCAAGAAGCTCATTTGCCCAAGGTCAACAAAAAATGAAAAAAGGGTTGTTTCCCTACCCCCCCACCAAGAAATGAATGTACCTGACAAGTGGGGATTTTGTTCTTTGGGTTTGTAGAGCACAAATAAACACCAGATAATCTAAAAACAGGAAAGCTTTGCATAGAATAGGAGTGCTTGAAATCTGATATCAGATTGGGGAGGAGAGCATGGAGTCTGTCTGATAAATACTTGAGTAACTTTTGTAGAAGCGTGAAAAAGGTGAAATAAAACTTGACAGGATCAACTTATATGTAAATGTTCAATGGTTTCTTCCATTTATAAGTGGCCATCTTTCCACAGGATAATTCTGGGAAGTCAGAGAATCTGCACACTATCAATGTCCATAGCTGGTGAAAGAACTATTCATAATAAAGTAAAATGAAGTTGAAGTGGAACTGTAATACGTTAATATCTCAGATAGCATTATTATAAAGGCAACTGGGATAAAATTCCAGACTCATACTCATTTTTACCCAGGAGTATGAAAATCTTAGAAAAACAATTTTAAAATGAAATTAGATGTAACTGTCTATATTTCCCTCATGCCAAATGCCTTACTGAACCTAACAACTTTATGTTACATCATATCCCTTTTCTGCCTTGTTGCTTTACTAGACATCTTATATAATGCCTCCTAAAAAAAATCTAACTCTCTAAGCAAGTCATAATATAAAAGAACTGGTATGAGAAATTTCAAATTACCTGTTAAGAGAAAATATTTAAAAAGAAAACAAGCCATTTAATTAGAAATTCAATAAATGGCACCTTTATTTAAATTAATGGTAGAAATATTAAACTTTATCTCTAACAAGTCTAAAATCAAACCTCTAGAGGTCTTATCATTGTCCATTATGAAAATGAGTAGGTAAATTCTGAAGCTTCTGATGTAATTAGTTAATTCAGATTGTAGTTAATATTATTTATTATGGAATATGATGTACTCACGTGCATTAACGAGTAATATGATGGCTTGCCAGTATAAAACAGAAAGTGAAATGGACGGCCATCTTCTCCCCATTGGAGTGCTAAATGAAAAAGCCAGATGAGACAAAAAAAAATGTTTATCAGCTATACTAAATTGTAGTTCTAAACCACTTTTATAATGTTGATTAATATTTAAAATACAAAGCTAAAAAGAAATATCATGGATATTCAGTTAATGTTTAATAATTTAGAACATATCTTATTTAAATTATATTACAATGAAAAATTGTAATATAATCAACCTATATATCTCACCATATGATAGATTCTTGTCATGTCTTAAATAACAGTTTATATGCAATGGGCGCTACTGCATTATTACAAACAGAAATATTAAATATGAATTTATTAGCCTAAATATATCCTAAAATTATAAGGATCATTATGTAGCACTAAGTGCTACATAATACATTCATAGCTACAGAAACCATCATAATCAAATGTCAGGATTTATGTGAAAAAGCTTTGAAAACCAAAGCGAAATACGAATTTGTAAAATTTTCTGAACTGAAGATCTTATTCTCTCACATGCTTTTCTGTACTATACTATTTGCCTTGGTGCAACTGGGTCAATCTGCAAACTTCCCAGTTTATTCACTTTTCAAATACAGGCTCTAAAGGTACTGATTAGATATTAGGTCTGTAATGACAATTATTCCCCTGGACAAACAATTTCATATACTGAATTCTAATATGGGGAAATTAACACAGAGTCAAAAAGTTTTAAAACCCCCTTAATTTGAAAATAATACTTTAAAAAAGATGGTTGTGTCTAATATAAGAATAGTTCCCTACTTTAGAGAATCTGGAACACTGCTGGTGACAGGTGAAATTCACGGAGGACTATTTGTTTGCAACATTTATTACATTTAAAAAAATCAGGTCCTTTAAGTTCTAATTTAGACACTGATATACTAGTTCAAGAACTCTTAAAAATTATATTAAATAAAAACCAAACCTGAACTACAACCTAAATTGAACATGCTTCCATGTTGCAAAATATGGCTAAAGAAACAAAATTGTAGAAGAATGGGACAATAAGGTTACTTAAAGAATTGATAGATAAACATCTACTAAATGTATAATCAATCAGTCAGTAAACATTTATTAAGTACCTACTATATGCTAGGCACTGTGCTAAGTGATAAGGATACAAAAAGAGGCAAATGACAGTCCCTGACTTCGAGGACTATACAATCTAATGCAGGAGACAATATGCAAACAAATACATACAAAGCAAGCTACATAAAGTATTAATAGGAAATGCTTTATAGAGAGAAGACACTGGAATTAAGAGGGATTGGGGAAGGCTTCCTGTAGAAGGTGAGATTTTGGTTACACCAAGAATCTACCATGACCACAAAATCAGAACTTTAAGGAAATTTAGAGGTCATCATCAGTTTACATGCGAAATTATATTGTGTTATATTGTTAAATAGAAGTTTGTCATTAAGTTCCTCTGCATGAGTGAGCCCATGTTTAAAAACAGTCCTGTTTAAAATGTATCTGAAAGATGCAGAATGTAAGTGGGGAAAATAAACTTAAAGAAGGGCATAGCAGGAAAATGAACTTCAGACTCCAGGAAGAAGAAAGACTTGTCTTATATAAAAGTAAATAAAACTAATGTACTTGGCATTACTGGGTTAGTAACACAGATACCAAGAATTCTGAGTGGGGGGGGGGCAGCTAGGTGGCGCAGTGAATAGAGCATCGGCCCTGGAGTCAGGAGGACCTGAGTTCAAATCTGATCTCAGACACTTAACACTTACTAGCTGTGTGACCTTGGGCAAGTCACTTAACCCCAATTGCCCCTCCTCCCAAAAAAATTCTGAGTGGGGATGGGCCTGTAGTGACAGCCATGTTGTCTTTGATGCTTTTCTTCATCAATCATAAGTAGAAAAAGAAAAAAACAAAAGCAAGTGAACAAAGAAAAACAAGACCGCCACTATCTAAGTTTTGTGGCTGTGCCCAAAATGGGCAACAATTATCTATCCAGGAGACCATGTTCCAGAGCTCTGAGTAACTTCATATTGTACTAAGAAGCAAACCCCTAGAAACATGCATGTAACCCTTCTGGATTTTAACCTGAAAAGATACAGCTATAACTGAAAAGTAAAATTTAGGCTGAAAATATTTAGATATTCTACTTCTTTATATGGATTGATCAATCTACAAAGAATAGTTAACTAATTCTGACAGCTATTGCAAGAGATATATTTAACAGAAAAAAAAGTACAGAATTCTGAATTGTTGTTAGCTTTCACTTCTTACTCAGCTATCTCAGATAGTGTAGGTAAAGTAACTATTCAGACATGGGCCATCTTATGGCATCTACCTGAATTGCTGGCCAAGAGCTAGTTTCTACTGAGTTTCTACCTTATAGATTCAACCATAGTCAGTGGCAGAAATTTTGCATTTTGATAAAAACATTTTAGCTCAAATGCTTCCATTACTAAAATGTAGGTAGAATCCTGTTTTAATGGCCTTTGGGCTTTACTACTAAAGAACACTGGATTGCTATTAAAGAGACCTAGATTCTAATTCTAGCACTACTACTAAATCACTGGGTGACTGAGGACAAAATCACTTATTCCTCTGGGTCTCTCTGTTTTGTCATCTGTTAAATGAGGGGGGTAGCCTACATGATTTCTAACCCTAACTCCTGTAGCTCCAAAATTATGAGGTAGCAGACCCTTTGATAGGTATTGGTGCTAAAATCCCTAAGAAGTCTAGGAATAGAGACTGGACCTGTGATTTCACTGGAATAGAGCACTCTCAGAGGAGGCATTCCCCTCTATGAAGGCATAGCGACATTGTTACTCTTCAAGCACCATAAGAGTAAATGACTTGCTCAGGGTCACATCGCCAATGTCACCATGCTGGTTTTTCTCTATACTCCTTCCTACTAATAAGGAAGGCTATTCATTGCTACCATATGCAGAGACAAATACTGCAGTGCTTATTTTAAAGTATTTTGTTTCAGTTTCCATATTTTTTTACTTAGATCAAATATTTGTAAAAAATAATTGGGAGAACAAGTGAGCAGAAGGTTACACAAAAGAGGATGTTTTGTCAATTCCAAAGCAATGCAACACTCTTTATGCCATTTAACAAGTTTTTAAAAGCATCCTCAGCCAACAAACGTTTATTAGGTGCTGATTATGTGAAAGAAACTGCCAAGTGCTGGGGAAAGCAAAGGCAAAACAGTGCCTGTCCTCAAGGAACATACATTCTAATGGGAGAGAGAACATGTAAATAACTAGGTAAATACAAGATATGGACAGCACAGATGGAAGGTAAATCTGAGGGAAAGATACTAGTATCTGACAGATGGTCTTTTGCAGAAAGTGAGATTCTAGCTGGAAGTTAAAAAAACCAAGAGGCAGAGCTAAGGGTTCAGGGAACTCTAGGCCTAAGGAAAAGCCACTGTGGGGGCAGGGGGGTGGCCAAGGAAAGAAGGGAATATAAGAGAGTAAAGCAGGTACAGGGATAATGGTCTGGAAAAGAACTGAGGGGTAGGAGTGGTGAGGGTGAAGAAAAGGGAATAATGTTAGGTAAAATAAAGGAAAGGGAAAGATGAAATGGTAGAAGGTTATGATCAGAGAATTATGAACAAAGAAATAGAACACTCATAAAGGCAAGATCAGTAACAATCCATGCATGTAGCAGAGGTGGAGCAAAGAAGCAAATAGGTCATGGGAATTAAGACAAGGACAAATTGTGGACAAGTGAAGGATCATCAATGTGTATGGTGAAATCCTCTAGCAGGAAGGCAGGAATTGGAGAGGAAAGAAAGATTGTAAGTCAGGCAGTGACTCATTAAGGAAAGGAC
Organism: Petaurus breviceps papuanus; assembly: GCF_028583685.1. NCBI lineage: Eukaryota > Metazoa > Chordata > Mammalia > Diprotodontia > Petauridae > Petaurus > Petaurus breviceps. The sequence continues at coordinate 2,807,712 of NW_027185863.1, read as the reverse complement.
AAAGTCTAGGATCTGGATTGGATGCTAAATGTCTATAGAGGAACCATGAAGGAGGAGAGTTCCTTAGTGGAGTGGTGTAATGGAAATGGAATTTAAAGATTCCCTGGTGGGGCGGAGCCAAGATGGCAGAGTAGAAACAGTACTTCCTCAGGCTCCCACTACCACCTCCTCCAATACATGTAAAAAATGACTCTAAACAAACCTTGGAACTACAAAACTCACAAACTGCAGGAAGGGTCCAGTGAAGCATGCTGGGAACCTAGCCCAGCCCCGCATGAGTCCGAGGTTTTAGCCTTAGGGCAGCCTGACCAGCCACGGCCAAAGGGATGTTGGGAGAGTGGACCACCAGCAGCTGTGGCGGTTTCCAGAATTATCAAGCCATAAATGGCAAAGACAAAGTGAGAGGTCAGGGGACTTTGGAAACAGGGAGTCCAGAAGTACAGTCTGGCCTCTGCTCCCAGGGAGAGAAGCAGCTGAGGCATGGGGGCCACAGCCACATGGCTACTTCAGAGCTCCTGGCCTGCATATTGTAAGGGGACCAAATGACCAGTCTGAGGGGTAATCACATTTGCTTTAACCTGCTTGGATCTGGATCCCTGTCCTGGGATGCATGACTAGAATACCAGAACCAGGGGAGGCTTCTGAGAGGGCACCCAACTAATAGCTCCAGCAGCTGAGAAAACCACAGCGATTTGGGACAAAGTTCTCCTCTCTGAAAGCAGAGTTCTACTGTGGTAAAAAGCTCAAGAGTCAAATGGTTGAGTGGCAACATGAGCCAGCAGGGTAAGTGGGGCAAGCATAGAGATCCGACTTTGGATTCCTATTTTGGGGACAAAAAGGATCAAGGAATGGAACAGGAAGAAGACAAAGAAGTCAGAACTGAACCAAAAGCTTCCAAGAAAAATATGAACTGGTTACAGGCCATAGAAGAGCTTAAGAAGGATTTTGAAAACCAAATAACAGAAATGGAAGAAAAATTGGGAAGAGAAATGAGAATGATGCCAGAAAATCATGAATAACAAGTCAACAACCTGACTGAAGAAAATAACACCTTAAAAATAGACTAACTCAAATGGCAAAAGAGGCTCAAAAAGCCAATGAGGAGAAGAATGCCTTAAAAAGCCAAATTTTCCAAATGGAAAAAGAATCTCAAAAGCTCACTGAAGAGAATATTTCCTTCAGAATTAGACTGGAGCAAATGGAAGCTAGTGACTTTATGTGAAAACAAGATACTATTAAACAGATCCAAAAAATGAAAAAATAGAAGGCAAGGTGAAATATCTCATTGGAAAAAAACACTGACCTGGAAAATAGATCCAAGAGACATCATATAAAAATTATTGGACTACCTAAAAGCCATGATCTAAAAAAGAACCTAGAAATCATCCTTCAAGAAATTCTCAAGGAAAACTGCCCTGATGTTTTAAAACCAAGAGGGCAAAATAGAGGTTGAAAGCATCCATCGATCACCTCCTGAAAAAGATCCCAAAAAGAAAACTCCTAGGAATATTATAGCCAGGTTCCAGAGTTCCCAGATCAAGGAGAAAATATTATAAGCAGCCAGGAAGAAACAATTTGAATATTGTGGAAACACAATCAAGATAACACAGGATCTGGCAGCTTCTACACTGAGGGACTGAAGGGCTTGGAATATGATATTCTGGAGGTCAAAGGAGCTGGAATTAAAACCAAGAGTTGCCTACCCAGCAAAACTGAGTATCATGTTTCAGGTGAAAATATGGTCATTCAGTGGGAAAAAAGGACTTTCAAGCATTCTTGCTGAAAAAACCAGAGTTGAATAGAAAATTTGACATTCAGATACAAGAAGCAAGAGAAGCATGAGAAGGTAAACAGGGAAAAGAAATCATAAGGAACTGATCAAAGTTGAACTACTAACATTCCTACATGGAAAAATGATAATTGTAACTTATGAAACTTTTCTCAGCATGAGAATAGTTGAAGGGAATAGAAATGTGTGTGTATGTGTGTATATACACACACACACACATACACATACATATATGTCTATATAGGAGGGTATATGGGCATATGAATACATATGTGAGTGTACAGGTATACATAGAGGGCACAGGACCAATTGAATAGGAAGGGATGATGCTTAAAAGGTGAAACTGAGAGGTAAGAGAGGAATATAATGAGAGGAGATAGGGAGAGACAGAATGGGATAAATTATCTCATATAGAAGAGGCAAGGGAAAACTGTTACAATGGAGGGGAAGAACAAGAAAGCAAAAGGGAATGAGTCAACCTTACTCTCATTGAATTTGGCTTAGGGAGGGAACGACATATACACTAAATAGGGTATTCACCCTACAGGAGAGTAGGGGGGGAAGGGGATTATGGAGGGGCAGGCAGGTTTCGGGGGAGAGTAGTTAGAAGCACACACTTTTGAAAAGGGACAGGGTCAAAGCAGAGAATAGAACAAGTCGGGGGTCGGATAGGATGGAGGGAAATATAGTCAGTCTTTCACAATGTATCTACTATAAAAGGTTTTGCATAGCTACACATGCTATACTGAATTGCTTATCTTCCCAGTAAGGTTGGGTGAGGGAGGGAGGAAGTTTTAAAATCAAATGTTTAAAAATATGTTATTTTATTTTTCATGCAACTGGGAAATAAGATACACAGGCACTGGGGCATAGAGATCCATCTTGCCGTACTGGAAAGTTGGAGGGGGAATGAGAGCGCACATAGGAGAGAGCAGATTGGGAGAAGGGGTATTCAGTGGGAGTGCTGTTTTGGGGTGGTGGGTAGGGGAAAGATGGGGAGAAAATTTGTAACTCAAAATCTTGCCAAAATGAATGATGTAAACTAAAAATAAACATTAAATTTAATTAAAACAAAAGATTCCCCTGTATTGGCTTGGTTTTGGGGTTGAGTGTTGAAACCCACAGCTTGTGAATCCCACTTGTAGGATGGACTTGTTGATGTGAAGAGAGAGGGCTAAAATGGGAGGAGCTGGTGCCATGAATTTAGAGAAGACCCAAGAAGAGAGAGGCAGAAGAACTTTTGGGAGCAGCATTGTGGAGGCAGAGAAAGAGAGGAGAATTGCCAGGGGACAGAGTTGCTGGGAGAGAGAAAGAACTGCCACCCGAAGCTACCCAGACTGCTAAGGGCCAGGTGGAGCTGCGCAGGACTTTTGAGAGCTGCCACCTGGAGCTGCTGAGAACTGAGGAGATATAACTCTGAGGCTGGTATTTTGTCTATCTGTTTTGATGTTGTTTTGCCAGATTTGTCCGCTGTTAAAGGACAGTGCTGTTGCTGCAGAGGTCCTGGAACCTTGCTTTTGGTTGAGGGGTCCTGAGACTGTTCTGCAGGCAGACAGTGAACTGATGAGGGCCCTGGAAATGTATATTGTGGCTTTGTTAAGCTTTGTCTCCCCAGGAACAGATATTGCTAAGAACTTGCCTCTTGCCAAGATGAAAAAAAGACCTCACTTTGGGTGTTAAATGCTGTGATATCTCAACCTTGTTGTAGCTTAGGGGTGGATTGCCTTTGTGCTCTCCACTGCCCCTTCTGAGAAGGTGCTATTAACTGATGATAACTGTAATTCAGTTGTGACTCAGGGGTGGGAAACTTGACTTTTTGTGCTCTGTGACTGACCAAATCAATGTACTTTGTTTATGACTGGAAACTAATCTCCATTTGAGAAGAGAGACTTTGTGAGTGACTAAATGAATGTAATAGCCAGGAGTGGGAAACTTTGACTCTATACATGTGACTGAATTGAGATACTTTGTGACTGAATTGAGAACTTGCTAAATGACTGAGTTACACTGTATTTGGATTTTCTCTGTTCTGTGAATGTTGCGCTTTAATTTGTCACTGAATAAATGGAGGGTTACTATGGTAGTATTTACCGAACCTTGGAAGTTGCCTTAGCTTGGAATTACAAGTGGGAAGGAAAGTTAGGAAAGTGGTGGAGTACACGGGGTGTTTTGACTGCACCTCTATGACCATGAAGTAGGGGGTTTGAATGTACAGTCCGTACTGGAAAAAGTGTCAAGGAAGATGTGGTAACATCAAGAGGACAGCCATGTGTGACTTCGGACAGGAAAGAAGGAATGAAGGAGAAAGTGAGAGATGAAAGAAGCATGCACTGCATTGGTGGTTAAACACATATTCATGACTGTCTTCCCCTTAGAATCCAAGCTCCTTGAGAGCAGAGATTATTTCATACTTTGTATTTGTATCCCCAGTGACCGGCACTTGTCATTGTTCCTTCATTATCCCATACTGGAGTTTTCTTGGCAAAGAGAATGGAATGACTGGCCATTTTCTTCTCCAGTTGTTTACGGTTAGGTGACTTGCCCAGTAGGGCCACACTGCTAGTGAGTGTTTGAAGTCAAATTTGAACTTGGGTCTTCTTGACATCATACCTAGGGCTCTGTCCACTGAGCCACGCAGCTAGCTGCCTTCAAGTGACTGGCACTTAGTGGACATTTAATAAACACTTGTTGACTGAAGGAAAAAAGGATCAGAAGATCATAGATTTAGGGCTGGAAGGGAATTCAGAAGCCATGTAGCACAATGATAGGTGAGGAAAGTGAAGCCAAGAGAAGTGAAATGACTAGAAAAGTCACACAGAAAGGAATGGGCAGAGCCAGGATTGAAGCCTTGGTCCCTGGAGAAACAATCCAGCCAAGTGCTGCTTTAGCCATTGGTTGTAATGGGGTTTCTGTCCTGAAACCTAGTCCCAATGTAATTTGAAAAAATAAAGTGCTTGGGGGGGGGGGGCGCAGAACCAAGATGGTGGAGTAGAAGCAGGAAAACTCCATGAGCTCCCCCCATAACCACCTCAAATACCTATATGATTCTAAACAAACTAGAACTACAGAACCCACAAAGTGACAGAGAGAAACAAATCTGCTGAAGGCAGCCCGGCAGACCTACAGGAAGGGTCTATCCCAGTATGCTGGGATCCAAGCCCAGCCCCAAGTGAGCCCACAGTTTTAGCCTCAGGGTGGCCCCAAACAGCAGGGGCTGGAGCAGATTTCAAGACAGTGGATCACCAGCAGCAGTGGCAGTTTCCAGAATTGTCAACCCATAAATCCAAAGACAAAGTAAAAGGTCAGGTGGAACTCTGTTTGAACTGGGGGGGACAGAAGAATACATCCAGCCCCTGCCCCCTGGGGCGAGAAGTGGCTGAGGTGCCATGGCCATGCAACCGCCACCGCGTGGCTGTTTCAGCACTCCTGGCCTGAAGATCATAGGGGGGCCAAGAGACCATTCAGAGGGTAATCGCTCTTGCTTTAACCTACTTGGAGTTGGATCCCTGTCCTGGGTGGAGGTCCTGGGGTGTGTGACCAGATGCCAGAACTTGTGGGGGCTTCAGAGAAGGCACCCAACTAATAGCTCCAGCAGCTGCAAAAACCCCTATGATTTGGGACAAAGCTCTCCTCTCTGGAAGCAGAGTTCTACTGTGGCAAAAAGCTCAAAAATCAAGTAATCGAGTGGCAACATGAGCAAGCAAAGGAAGCAAAACAAAAACAGCTATCCGACTTTAGATTCCTATTTTGGGGACAAAAAGGATGAAAGCATGGAACAGGAGGAAGACAATGAAGTCAGAACTCCTACACCAAAAGCTTCTAAGAAAAATATGAACTGGTTACAGGCCATAGAGGAGCTTAAGAAGGATTTTGAAAACCAAATAAGAGAAGTAGAGGAAAAATTGGGAAGAGAAATTAAGGATGATGCAAGAAAATCATGAAATGAGAGTCAACAACCCGACTGAAGAAAATAACACCTTAAAAAACTGACTTAACTCAAATGGCGAAAGAGGCTCAAAAAGCCACTGAAGAGAATTATGCCTTATAAAGCCAAATTTGCCAGATGGAAAGAGAATTTCAAAAGCTCACTGAAGAGAATAATTCCTTCAGAATTAGACTGGAGGGGCAGCTAGGTAGTACAGTGAATATTGTACTGGCCAGGGAGTCGGGAGACCCGGGATCGGTTCCGGCCTCAGATACTTATCTCCCACACAAAACATAACTGGCCCTGTAACCCTGAGCAAGTTACTTAATCCCAACTGCTTAAAAAAAAAAAATTATTGGACTACCTGAAAGCCATGATCAAAATCATCCTTCAAGAAATTCTCAAGGAAAATTTCCCTGATATTCTAGAACCAGAAGGCAAAATAGAAATGGAAAGAATTCACTGATCACCTCTTGAAAAAGATCCCAAAAATAAAACTCCTAGAAATATCATAGCCAAATCCCAGAGTTCGCAGGTCAAGGAGAAAATATTACAAGCTGTCAGGAAGAAACAATTTGAGTACTGGGGAAACACAATCAGGATAACACAAGATCTAGCAGCTTCTACATTAAGGGATCGAAGGGCTTAGAACATGATACTCCAGTGGTCAAAGGAGCTGGGATTAAAACCAAGAATCAGCTACCCAGCAAAACTGAGTATAATGCTTCAGGGAAAAATATGGTCTTTCAATGAAATAGAGGACTTTTAAGTATTCTTGTTGGAAAAAAAAAACAGAACTGAACAGAAAAATTGACTTTCAAATACAAGAATCAAAAGAAGCATGAGAAGGTAAACAGGAAAAAGAAATCATAAGGAACTTATTAAAGTTGAACTATTTACATTCTTACATGTAAAAATGATAATTGTAATTCATGAGACTTTTCTCAGTATGAGGATAGCTGAAAGGGAATATGGATATATATATATATGTATGCATATATGTATATATGCATACATATGTATGTATAAATACAAATGTGAATGTGTGTCTGTGTGTCCATGTCTACATAGACAGAAAGCATAGGATCAGTTGAATAGGAAGGGATGATATCTAAAATATAAAATTAAGAGATGAGAGAGGAATATAATGAGAGAAGGAGAAAGGGAGAGATAGAATAGGGTAAATTATCTCATATAAAAGAAGCAAGAGAAAACTGTTACAATGGAGGGGGAGAGCAGGAAGGTGAAAGAGAATGGGTTAAACCTTACCTTAAATGAATTTGGCTTAAAGAATGAACAACATACACACTCAAGTGGGTATCTTACCCTACAGGAAAGTAGGGGGGAAGGGCATAAGGGGGGGATGATAGAAGCAAGGGCAGATTGGAGTAGAGGGTAGTTAGAAGCACACACTTTTGAAAAAGGACAGGGTAGGTGGCTCAGTGAGTAAGAGCACCGGCTCCAATGTCGGGATGGCCTAGAGATCAAATCCCGGGCTCACATACTCAGCACCACACCCGGAAATAACTGGCCGTGTAACCTTGAGCAAGTTACTTAACCCTGACTACTTTAAAAAAAAAAAAAAGAAAAAGGACAGGGTAAAAGTAGAAAATGTTAATCAATTAAGTATGGGGGGGGGCCGAGATAGGATGGAGAGAAATTAGTCTCTCACATTATAACTACTATGGGAACATTTTGCATAGCTACACCTGTACAATCTATATTGAACTGCTTATCTTTCTAGTGGGGGTACATGTGGAGGGAAGAAGGGAAAGAATCTGGAAATCAAAGTTTTAAAAACAAATGTTTAAAAAAAATTGTTTTTTGCATGCAACTGGGAAATAAGATATATAGGTACAGGGGTATTGAAATCCATCCTGCCCTACTAGAAAGTTAGGGGGGAAATGGGGGAGGATAGAAGAGAGAACAGATTGGGGTAAGGGGTATTCAGTAGGCTTGATATCTTGGGGTGAGGGTAGGGAAACGATGGGGAGAAAATTTCTAAGTCGAAATTTTGTGGAAACGAATGTTGAAAACTAAAAATAAATAAAAAGATTAAAAAAAAAAAGAATACATTTCCTACCCATACCTAAAAAAAAAAAAAGACTATACTACATGATCCTAAGATTTGAACTGTATCATTCTGTCGAATTTGCCAGATGGAAAAAGAATCTCAAAAGCTCACTGAGGAGAATCATTGCTTCAGAATTAGATTGGAGCAAATGGAAGCTAATGA
>NW_027185863.1:2795882-2799362 GCF_028583685.1 Petaurus breviceps papuanus | reverse complement strand
TTTTGCATTAGCCACACATGTACAACCTATACTGAACTGCTTATCTTCCCAGTAAGGGGGGGTGACAAGGGAGGAAGGGAATGAATCTGGAATTCAAAGTTTTAAAATCAAATGTTTAAATATATATATACTATTATCAATATTGTTTTACATGTAATTGGGAAATATAGAGATTCACCATGCCCTACTGGAAAAGTTGAAACGGGTATGGGAGAAAATATGGGAGAGAGCAGATCAGAGGTGGGGATATCCTGTGGGACTGCTGTTTTGGGGGGATGGGTGGGGGAAAAATGGGGAGAAAATTTGTAACTCAAAATCTGGCGGAAACGAATGATGTAAATCAGAAGTTAATAAAGCATTTAAAAAAAAAAAGAATACATTTCCTACCCATACCTAAAAAAAAAAAAGACTATACTACATGATCCTAAGATTTGAATTGTATCATTCTGGAGGCTGTGGCTATAAACAAAGGTAGAAGACAGAAAGGAATTGTAGCTAAATGGACAGAAGGCTCACAGGTACTCTAATAACATGTAAATTAAAGTTAGTGAGGTGGTTTTATCATGCAACCAAAGGCAAAAAGAAACAACTGCATGAGATACTTGGTCTTCTAAGATCACTAGAAGAATAACTGCAACCTATCTACTAACACTGGTTGTAGAATAAGAAGAGGGAAGTAAATTCTTTCAGAGCTGAGGAGACTACATGAAAACACACACACTAAAATATATTCTGATTCTCAGTAACTCAGAGGCAGAGATGGGAATATGTTAGTTCAGCAAGAAGTTATGTTGATAGATATGATTTAGGAATTTGGAATGAGAGGTTAAAAACAATCTGTAGAATAAACAGAAGCCTCACGTGAATACATCATGAATACTTTCTTCAAGGAAAGGATTCCAAAGAACTAGATCTTTTGAGCAAAAGAAAACATACAAAAAAAAGGAATTTATCATATCTGAAATGAGAGGAAGTTACCTGTTATTGAAGTTACCAGTCATTTCTGAATTATCTGTCTGTAGAGAATCAGAGCACTAAACTGTTAGAACAAATTTCACAATTAGTACAAATAAAAATTAGCAGAAGATACGATGTGTAATTAAAATAGCTCCAAGCTGGCCTACTTAAATGAGCTACTCACACTGAAAAAGCAAATGGACAAAAGAAAAAGGGCAAAATATTTGATTATAACAATTTCATACAGAAGTTTAGCAGATATAAATCAAATGCTAAAATGAGGAAACCAAAAGACTCTAAAATGCCACTTAGGAGAAATCTGAATTACCTGCCAAGTAAGGAGATATGGCAGTGAAGAAGAACACTGGTTTAGAATATAATCTCTTTTGTAAAATGTGGGGAAGAGTGGTGAAACATTATGAGTTACATTTTCTCATGAGAAAGTGAGAAGCAATGGAGGGAGAAACATTATTTTTAAAGACTGAGAAAACATTAAAACAAAGGCGGGCGAGACCCAACTAAAGACATCCAGATAGCATTTAAGAATGAAACCGATAGGGGCAGCTAGGCAGCGCAGTGAATAGAACACCAGTCCTGGAGTCAAGAGGACCTGAGTTCAAATCCGGCCTCAGACACTTAACACAAAAACTACCTGTGTGACCTTAGGCAAGTCGCTTAACCCCAACTGCCCTCCAAAAAAAAAAAAGAATGAAACTGAAAGGTCAACAGACAGAAAAAAGATGGAAAAGATCTGCAAATATTTCTGTACAAATTCTTTTCCCTAATAAGGCCAGTAGAGTCATCACATTGGCAATCTAGAGGAAGTAGAAATGGTAACAAAGAAAAGAAAGATGGGAAAAGTTACTGGACTACTACAAGTATCCAGAGAGGGGGCCTGTGCTGGAGACCAGACAATTTTGAAAATGATGAAGGGATGTTCAAGGTAGCAGCAGGAGAAGGATATCAAAGGAAGAGGTACAATCTCAGACTTTACTCTTACCTCAAAAAGGCAACTGAGAACAATTACTAACACATATACCACCTAAAGTTCTCATAACAAAGTAAGAGACAATGAAGGGAAAAAAAGAATTTGGTTTAACTATTTGCACAGGAAAAATGAATTAAATAAAGAATGTCTATTGAGGGTATGATGTGATGTTGAATGGACAACATATGTTTGTCATCCATCTCTGTCTCACCCTCTCTTTGTCTCTGTCTGCTTGTTGCTATATAATTATATCTCAGAAATACACTGAAAGTGGACAATGAGTTTATTGCAGAATCGTGTAGGAGGAAGAGAGTAGCTTACATTGCTCTTAAGAAAATGTAAATTTCCTAAAGTGACCTCATTTTTCTCTGAAATTAAGGACTATCTTTTTAATATCAAGATTCTTTCAGTTTTTATAGCTTTGAGTTATTGATGGCCTGTCTCTAAAGAACTGAAATTGAAGATTATCAATGTGGTGAAGCACATAGAAGGCATGAACAGGTATATATGTAAACAAGGAAATACAAAGGAGAATGGGTATCAAAGATGTCATTGAATAAATATGCAAGCAAAAATGATGGGCTAGTCACTTGTTCAGAAGAATAAATGATGAATAATCTGAATGCTCAGTGATATCTCTAATGATTCTGTCCTCCCCCCATCCTAAGGCCCTCAAGAATCAGCAATTTAAAAAGTAAGAGGAAAGGTCAATAATTCAAAGTAGTATTTTCTAGTCAAGCACTATGATTCAAGTCTCAGAAAGTTCCAAGCAGGCAGAGGAGTCAGAGGAATCCAGAACAGGAAAAAAAGGTAGTTTTGATGTTACAACTGTACTTTGGCTTGACAGCAGCTCAGTGTATCTCAGGGTGAAAAAAAAAAATCACCCAATCCTGGAGATTTGAATAAAAGTTGCTGGCATGAATGGCAAAGGGTTTCCTATAGATTTTTATCAAATTATACAGAGTACAAGAATCACACAGGATGGGGAGGCATGAATGAGTTGTAATCTGTATCATCAGTGGGAGCATCTGCATTGATATAACAGACTCATATGAGTATGGAATAATTGAATATTTTTGAGAGGAAGAATAATAGTTTTAGGAAACAACTGTAGTGCAATGGATATAAACTTGAGAGATAACAGAAGGCTGAAGTTTGTTACCAATAATGACTTGAATTAAGAAGTGACATAAAAAAATTCCATTAAAGTTAATGACAAGCTTTTGTCCATTCAATTTCATATTATAGTCTCAACAACAGGCATTCTTTATTGACTTCATTTTTCTTGTGTGGTTAGTTCAGTTCTATCACTTCTTGCTGTGTTATAAAAACCTGTAATGGGAATGGGAATTTGAAGATCTTCCCTACTTTGAAAGTAAACTTTGCCTTCAATAGGCTGAATGTAATTACGTGGAGTCTGTGATGGGAGGAGTTTGCTAAAGGGTGGAACAAAGCCCACAGGAAGTAGTATTTTCCTGCTTTGAAGATAAACTCTGCCTGTAATAGACTGAATGCAGTCACATGTGGTAGGAGGA
>NW_027185863.1:2692478-2795872 GCF_028583685.1 Petaurus breviceps papuanus | reverse complement strand
GAGAGAGAGGATGCTCAGGCAAGGAGATAGAGAGGTTTGTGAGTAAATATTGATCTTGTATTGGTTTGTGGGAAGGCTCAAAGGATGCTGTGGCTCTCTGTGTTGTTATGGCTTGTTAACTTCATTACTATTATGATGGAATTGGCTTACTGGTTTGGGGATTTGGTTTTCTAGCGTCTAAATGTTTTGGTTCTGTCCTCTATATGGAGAATCTGCTACATTTTGTGATTGAGGAAATATTTATAGTCACGGTTGGTGCTGTAAATATTGTACTAGCACTACAGAACCTCAGGTTGCAAATGTGGTAGTTACTGAAGCTTATGACCAGAAAGAAGGTGAACTGAACAGGGAGCAAGAGAGAAGGATAACTAATAGAAGGCTCCAAAACTTCATTGGCTATCTTGCTATCATTTTTTTAATAATCAATATCCTATGGATGACTGTACAGTGGTGTAATGGTGTGATAGTAATGGAATATAAAGATCCCCCTGTATTGGCTTGGTTTTCAAATTGACTGTGTTAAAACCCAGAGCTTGTTAATCCCACCTGTGGGATGGACTTGTTGACATGAAAATAGAGTCCTGAACAGGGAGGAGCTGGTGATGTAGATTTGGAGAGACACGAGAGGTAGAAGAACTTTTTGGAAGCAGCACCTCGTGGAGGCAGAGAGAGACTGAGAGGATTGCTGAGGGCCACTTTGAATTGCCCTGGACTTTTGAGACCTGCCCCCGGAGCTGCCAAGGACTGAGAAGACATGGCTGATTTGCTGGTACTTTGTCTGTCTGTTTTGATGTTGTTTTGCCAGATTTGTCCACTGGTGAAAGACAGTCCTGTTGTTGAAGAAGTCCTGGAACCTGTTGGTTCAGAGCTACTGAGACTGTCCTGCAGACAGAGAGTGAATACTGTCCACTGGTGAAGGACAGTGCTGTTGTTGCAGGAGTCTGGGAACCTTTCTGTTGGTTCAGAAGCCCTGAAGAAGGATTTTCTTGTATGTTTACAGAAATCCTGGGAGAGGGTTTTGCTAATGTTTTCAGGGGTCCTAGGACTGTTCTGCAGACAGAGGATGAATGAAGAGACTGGCAATGTATCTTGTGGCCTTGCTACGTAGGATTAGTGGAAAAAAATGGAAAAGAATCACACAGATTTAAAAGTATGGATAGATAATGATCTATACTGGTGAAGTACCTGCACTGATAAAATCATGATTCTAGTAGAGTATTAAATAACCAATTCAAGTTATTGTATCTAAAGGTATGAGTCTACAATATCATAGTGTTTTGCCCCTTTGCATGGGCAGAGGTAGGGAAAATCTGGGCAGGAGCTGTGAAATTTTTAAAACTTAACAAAATGGTAAGCTTTAAAATCTAAAGTGGAAAGCAGCTTAGCAAAAATTAAGTTTAGATTAGGATCTTACCCAACATAGTACACTAAACTCCAAATGGATAAGTAGTCAACATATTAAAGCTCATATAAATACAAATTCTATGGTGGGGAGACAATTTTTAACCAAACATGGGAGAAAAAACACAAAAGATAAAAGACAAATGTGACTACATAAAATTAGAAAGCTCCTGGACTAACAGAATCAATACGGCTAGAAGAAGAGAGACGGCTGAGAGGGAGAAAACCCCCTAACAACTTGACATCAAATACTTCTACTAAAATTCTTGTATATACTGACATAAAAATATAAAACCAAGAACCACTTCTAATACAAAGGATATGAATAACGTTTTCAAAAGAACATAAACTATTAATGACCACATTAAATCATTAAAAAGAGAAATGAAAACTTAAATCTGAATTAAATGCAAATGATAACTGCACACTCATCAAGTTGGCAGAAGATTAAAAAACCCCCAACCCTATCAATGTTGGAGGGACTGTGAGAAGACAGGCAGTGCTATACTGCTAGCAGAGTTGTTCAAAGGTTCTGTAAAACAATTCAGAATTACACAAGTGAATTCACTAAACTGGTTTTATATCTTGATTTAGCAATCCTATTATTGGGTGTAAAATGAAGCCAAAGACAGAAAGATTCTATAAACACCAAAATATTCACAGGAATACTTTTTTGTAGCAAAACAAAAAAAAAGAAAAATTAAGGTGCCTATTGTTTGGGGACTGACTGAACAAATTCTGGTATATGAATGTAATGGGATCTGATTGGGCCATAAGAAAATATGAATGAGAAATTCAAAGAAGTATAGAAAACTATTTTTTGTCCCAGAGAACAGCTCATAAAATTTATCACCTGACTTTAGTAGAATGTAAGACAATGTTAGATACAGTGTTGGTTAGATTCAATTAACTGTTTTCTATGTTATAAGAGAGGGCTCAGTGGATCTATCAGTGGAGAGGAAAATATCCAGAAATAGTCATAATGTTAAAAAATAAATCAATAAAATATCTTTTTAAAAAGTCTAGCCTATTACCTTAAAGACATGTATTCAGTGATAGCATTTAGGAAAGATAAGAGGAGACAAAAAGTGTCTATAAAAATCAAATCAGGGGTGTCTAGGTGGCGCGGTGAATAGAGCACCAGCCCTGGAATCAGGAGGACCTGAGTTCAAATGTGACCTCAGACACTAAACACTTACTAGCCATGTGACCATTGGCAAGTCACTTAAACCCAACTACCCTGCCTCCCCCCTCCAAAAAGCAAAAAAAAACCCAAAAAACCCCAAAAATAAAAAACCAAATCAAAATATAAAGAAAAGGATTAAAGAAGCTGTAAAAGGGAAAAAAATCTAAGCCATATAAGAAAATTGGGCCTGAAAATGTGATTCCTTGACTGGTGGCCAACTTTAAGATTTCTTCTCGAAAACAGATTGTAATTGAATTCTCAAACTGTCTTTGAGCCCATTTTTCTAACTCCTGTTCCAACTAAATTAAAATGCCATAGAACCCTATTTCCTTTAACCTCTTCTTCCTTTCCCATACCTTCTTGGAATTGATACCTCTCAGTACTGCTCTTCTTAAATCACTGCTTCTTTTTTTTTTAAATTAATTTGTTTGTTTCCATTTAGTTTACAGGATTCAATTCCACAATTTCTTGAGTTTCACATTTTGTCCCCATCCCTCCCCTCCCCCCCCCATGGTGGCTTATAGTCAAGTATAGGATCTGTAAATACTTTTACTTTATACATTAGTCAGGTTATAAGGACAGATTGTACCAGCTGGAATGAAAAATGGTAGAGGACACGAAACCAAATAAGAGAAGGAAAAAGATCAGGTATTTTGCTTCCACCTGGATATAAACTTAGTTCTTTCTAGTTCTTTCTCTGGATGCACATATTTCTCTCCATCATGAGTCTTTTGGGATTGACTTTTATCACTGCACTGCTGAGAAGAGTCCAGTCTATCAAAGTATGTCATCACACATACATTGTGTCTGTAATTGTGTACAAATTTCTCCTGGTTCTACTCTTCTCACTCAGCATCAGTTCTTTTAAGTCTCTCCAGGTAAATATGAAGACCATCTGATCCTCATTTCCTATAGCACAATGGTATTCCATAACATGCATATACCACAACTTGTTCAGCCATTCCCCAAATGATGGGCATCCCCATCACTGCTTCTTTTATAAATGCCTTGGAATATCTGACATGGTACTAAACACTGGACATATCACACTACCCAATCATTTTCCTTCTTGACTACATTTGACTGGTTTCCTTGATGTTAAGTGAGTCATTTTATTCATGTCCAACTCTTCATGACCTCATATGGGGTTTTCTTGATAAAGATAACTGAAGTGGTTTGCCATATTCTTCTCCAGCTCATTTTACAGAGGAAGAATGTGGGCAAACAGGGTTAAATGACTTGCCCAGGGTCACACAGCTAGTAAGTGTCTAAGGTCAAATTTGAACTCAGGAAGATGAGTATTCCTGACTCCATGCCCTGGTGCTCTATTCACTGCACCTCTATACCTTTTTCATCCTATCACATTTTATTAGGAAGAAGTATAGTTTCTGTCACTTCCCTAGCAATAATCAACCAATTAGTGGGACCTGAATATAGTCAGTCTAAGGAAGGGATCTCTATATAAGTCACCAAACCAGACTCAGTAACAAAATCAGTATATACTTATTAATCAAATCAACCAACTTAAAAAAAATATATAGTTTTAAAATGTTATTTAAAATGAATTAAGGAAACCTAACATTATATAAATGTTAAAATGATACAAGAATATAGCAAAGGACTTAGTAAAACCTTACACCCTTCTCAAAAGATTTTATTAGTGCCTTGAATTTAGTGCTTAGTATATTTAATAATATGTATTATATATTTAATAATATACTAAGTTAGAAAATTGAATTGTCATTTAATCTTTATTTCAAATATACTTCCATGTAATGCTATAAACTATTAGCAAAACTTTTAAAACTTTGTCAATTATCTATACCTAGACTAGTAGTCAGTGTTTTCTTGAACTACAAATTATTAACTATATAGCATCTTTTGATAAAGACTTGAAAAGCTGTAAAGCATGCTTTTTTTTAGATTAACCAGATACAGAATTATTTACTTCTACAACATATTATTTTTCCCATGCAATTATTACTTGGAATCAAATTAGAGAAAACTGATATTAATATAAATAAATTTCTGGGATAAACGGCTAACATCTACTAAGTTTACTGAAGATACACTTCTAAAAATAAATTTACATCAATCCCAAACTTTCTTAGAGTTTTGTCCCTTTAACCTGTATAAAATGAGAACACACTGAAATTCTAGTTCCCAGAGAAAAGATAATCATTGTTCTCTCCACTAAAAGGAAGGAGATTTCCCAGCCACCTCCAAACTAGCTTATGTATATAAGCTATCATCTTGCCATCATCTTCATCTCTCCCACTGGAAACCTGAACTTGGCCCATATGTTAACAGGATCTGAGAGATGAGCCTTTGCTTTATCTTGCCTAGAACCAGGTCTCCATGTCACTTGCTTTCCTCCCACCTTGGGGCGGGGGGGGGGGGGGGGGGGGGGGGGGGGGGGAGTCAAGATGGCTGAGTAGAAGCAGGACCTCCCCACTGCTCCGGCTTCCACCTTCCCCAATCCATGTAAAAAGGGGACTCTAAACAAACTTTGGACCTGCAGAACCCACAAAATGACACAGAGAAGCTAACCTCCTGCTGAGGACAGCCCGGCAGGCTGGCAGGAATCGGCCAGCCCAGCGCTCTGGGAGCTGAGCCCAGTCCCACACCCAGGCTTTAGCCCCAGGGTGGGCCTGCCCAGCCTCTGGCCAGAGGGACACCAGATCAGCAGCAGCTGTGGCCGTTTCCAGATTTATCAACACATAGATGTGAAGGACAAAGTGAGAGGTCAGTGCAGTCTGGACTTTGGGACCCAGTAAATGGGAGTGTGTGGCTTTTGCCCCTGGGGCGAGAAGCCGCTGAGACACCGGCACAGCCAGCCAGAGCCAAGTGGCAGCTTCAGCTCCTGGCCTGCAGAGTGTAGGGGGACCAAGCACCAGTCTGAGGGGTAATCACTCTTGCTTTAACCTTCTTGGATCTGGATTGCAGTCTAGGGTGGAGGTCCTGGGGTGTGTGTTCAGCTTGCCAGAGCATGTGGAGACCTCAGAGAGGGCACCCAACTAATACCTCCAGCAGCTGGGAAAACCCCAGTGTTTGGCATGAAAGCTCCCCTGTCTGGTGGCAGAGTCCTACTGTAGCAAAAAGCCCAGGGGTCAAGTGACTGAGGGGCAACATTACCAAGCAAAGGAAACAAACCAAGCAGAGCAATACAACATTAGACTCCTATTTTGGGGACAAAAAGGATCAAAGCATGGAACAGGAGGAAGACAGTGAAGTCAGAACTCCTGCACCAAAAGCTTCAAAGGAAAATACGAGCTGGTTACAGGTCATAGAGGACCTTAAGAAGCAGATAAGAGAAGTGGAGGAAAAATTGGGAAAAGAAATGAGGACAATGCAAGAAAATTATGAAATTAGAGTCAACAGTCTGATTGAGGAAAATCACACCTTAAAAAAGAGACTAACTCAAATGACAAAAGAAGCTCAAAAAGGCAAGGAGGAGAAGATTGCCTTAAAAAGCCAAATTTGCCAGATGGAAAAAGAATCTCAAAAGCTATCTTCCCACCATGCCTCTAGAAGCACATCTCTTCCATTTTATTTCAAGTTCCTCTTTCTGTGTGGCCTGTCTCCATTAGAATGTGAGGTCTTTGAGGGCAGAGTCTGTTCTGCTTGCTTGAATTTGTATCCCCAGCACACTTAGCACAGTGCCTGTGTAATGCCAAGCAAAGGCAACTTTCCAAGGTTCAAAATACCAGTATAGGTGCTCTCCATTTTATTCAGTGACAAATTAAGAACAGAGGGAATCAAAATATAGCATAATTCAAAATACAGCATTTACCAAGTGTAATTCAATAATCTCCAAGTACTACCCCACCCCTGGACATTACATTGTGATTTAATCAATCACAAAGTCCCTCTTCTAAATACTACTCCACCCCTAGACTGTACATTCATTTAGTCCATCACAAAGCCCCTCTTCTCAAATGGAGATTCGTTTCCAATCATAAGTAAAGTACATTCATTTGTTCAATCACAGAGCACAAAGAAGTCAAAAGTTCCACACCCTTGGATTACAATTGAATCTACAACAAGTTTAAGTTACAACAAGTTTAAGCACAGCACTTAATACCCAAATGGAGGTCTTTTCTTCATCTTGCCAGGAGGCAAGTTCTCAGCAATCTTTGTTCCTGGGGAGACAAAGCTTAGCAAGGCCACAAGATACACTGCCAGTGTCTTCATTAATTCATTCTCTGTCTGCAGAACAGTCTCAGGAGCTCTGAACCAACAGCAAGGTTCCCAGACCCCTGCAACAACAGCACTGTCCTTCACCAGTGGACAGAATTCACTCTCTGTCTGCAGAACAGTCTCAGGAGCTCTGACCCAACAGCAAGGTTCCAAGACCTCTACAACAACAGGACTGTCTTTCACCAGTGGACAAATCTTGCAAAACAACATCAAAACAGACAAAGTACCAGCATAGCAGCCATGTCTCCTCAGTCCTTGGCAGCTCTGGGTGGCAGTTCTCAAAAGTCCTGGGCAATTCAAACTGGCCCTCAGCAACCCTCTCCATCTCTCTCTGCCTCCAAGATGCTGCTTCCAAAAAGTTCTTCTGCCTCTCTCTTTTCTTGTGTCTCTCTAAATTTACGTCACCAGCTCCTCCCAGTTCAGCACTCTCTTTTCCTATCAATAAGTCCATCCCACAAGTGGGATTCACAAGCTCTGGGTTTTAACACAATACCCCCCCAAAACCAAGGGGGATCTTTAAATTCCGTTACTATTACAGCCTGGCATACAGCAAGCACTTAATTAAAGTTCCCTCTCTTACTAATGGAGGTTAATTATATTCCATAGTTAGTAAATAAGTGTTGAAAAAGGCTTGGATTTGAGTGTGAGATGTCCATAACAAAAATAGACTTGTGGTAGGTTAATCCTCTTTGGAAAGTCTTCAACAGATACTGGACATAAATACTTGAGGGGGCTGTTAAAGTAAGGATTCCTTTCATTTGGGGGTTGGACTAGATGACTGTAGAGTTTCCTACTACTCCCAAATTATCTGATTCTATGAAATACTGACTTTAAGGTTTGGTATTTTATTTTTCACCAGTCACTTTTTCCCCTTACTTGCCAAGATAATGATTCACTGGTATTGAGAGATGGATATTTTACATATATGGCTGTCCTACAATGAGCCAATATTTTACCTCTTCATCTGCCCTAAGATATGTTAACTAAAGTGCTTTAGAGTCACACAGCTTTCTTCACAATAATGGTTTCTGATTTAAGTTTACTTGTTTAATTAATTTAATTTCATGGGCATAGTAGAATTTCACACACAAAAATCTAATTTTAATTTAAAAAAAGAGACAGATGCCATACTTTCATTTTTAGTTAAAGTGGTCGAATCAAAGATAGTAGTCATTGCTTTTAACAGAAGAAAAGAGGAGACTCAGTACAGAAAGGGCTTTATAAATGCTATGGAGTCAGAGTAGAAGTTAGGGAACCATCTAAACCCTTGAATTATGACATTTCTAGATTTTATTTTTTCCAAGTACAGGGGGAAAAAGAATTATGTATGTGTAAAATGAAACATAAAATGAGTATATCTGACATATTATATGTACATACATGTGTATGTGTTGTTGTATATACACACACATACACACACAAACACATAGTCTTATATGGCTATCTATTTAATTTATCTAGTCAGTCTCAGTTTAGATCAAATTGCTTAATAAAAGAAAGTGTTCCTGAACAAGCTGATAAAAAATTACTAAAAACATGGACCTTTAACACAATGAAACATTATATTAAATTTGATGAGTGGCAGTGTGGTATATAGTGGATAAAGAGAAAGCCAGAGTCAAAACAATTTGGGTTCAAGTGTGGCCTCTGATGGAGAATTCTCTGTAATCTGGTAACCTATGTTATCCTATCTCTGTAACTCTCTAAGATAATTAGTTGGAGAGCAACTACTTATTTACATAGGTAGAATTCATTGCACCCATGAAACCATAGTATCACAAAAAACAAAAAAATTAAAAAAAACAACAACACAAAACTCACCAAATATAATCCCATACTACTATGCAATGTTGTTAAACTACTCATATATGGACTTTTAATAATTTCCTTTTGTGAAATTTTAATTTTTTAAGTGAATTTTTACATTTTCACTTAATTTTAAAAGATTAATAAAAATAAATATATGAGGAAACTGGAGAGGAAGCATGGCTGAGTGAAGAGTTGGCCTTGAAGCCATAAAGATTTGTGTTCTAATACCTCACAGATAATGGCTGTGTAACCCAGAGCAAGTCATTTGCCCTTTTCAGTGCCACAGGCAACTCTGTAAAGTATAGAGTTCTACTTGTAGAGAGCCTGGACTTAGTTTAGTAGAGAAGTTCCTTCATCTGGGAGTTTCCAGTGAAATTATGATGAAATTGTGGGTCCATTCCCTATACAAGAAAATTATGACTAAACTTTTAATTGTTGAAGGTATTTTTGAAGGTTTCCTTAGGAAATTATAGTTCTTTAAACTCTTATCTTTTTACTTGTAGTCATATTGCTTCTGTTTTAAACAAAGGAATTATTTTTACACCTTTAAAAATTATTTTGGAAATTTTACCCATTTTACAATATATAACACAGCCTCAGAGAAATGATATAAAAAGCAAATGGGTCCTAAGCATACTTACCTCTACGCTTTGGGAAAATGTCATCAGGATGCTGTAAAGCAAGTAAAAGGTACATTAATCACAGACATAACAAGAAAAAGTATAATGAAAAAAATTTTAAATAGTAAATAAAATTAACATACCTTCATAATTGGTCTGGCCCTTTTTTCAAATAAGCCACTTGGGAAGAGATAGGTAATAGCTCTCTAGAAATAAACAAAGCATCTAAATTGTCAATTTGATTAAATTTTTAAACAGCATTTAGATGCCTACTATATACAATGTATAAAAAAGACCTCATCTCGTATGCTTAAAATCTAGAAAGATATTTTAAATAGATATGCAAATAATATATAACAATTTAGAATATGATGGGTACTAGGATGGTTCCAATGTGTTATTAAAAGAATACAGGAAGAAGAAATAATTTCCATCTAGAGTAATATCTTGATAAGTTTGTGAATCCATCTAAGTGGGTTTTCTCTCTACCAACACATAATACAATGATTAAAACTCTACAGATAGCCACAGAAACCCATGGATTTCAATATGCTCCTATAATAGGAAAAAAAATTATAACCTTCTGATAATAAGCTTCTCTAAACTTAGCTAGATGAGTCTTCAGAGAACAGACACAGTCCTTCATTAGGTCCACACTCAAATGACACTTGCAAGCAAGAATACAGGGCCATTCCTCTTCTTAGTCCTCATTCTGCTTGACTTCTGTGTACCTTGATGCCGTTGATCACTCTCTGCTCCTTCCAGGTTTTTGGAACACCGCACTCTCCTGTTCTCCTCTGACTTCTCTGATCACTCCTTCTGACTCCTCTACTGGATCTTTTTCCAGGTCATACCCTCGAACTGTAGGTGTCCCTCAGAATTTCATTCTGGGCCTTCTTCCCTTTTCCCTCTCTACTCCTTTACTTGGTATCTCATCAGCTCCCATGGATTTAACTATCAACTCTATGCTAATGGTTTTTATATCTATCTATCTTGCCCCAAACTCTGCTTACATCCAATCTCACATTTCCAACTGCCATTTGATATTACAAATTTGATGACCAGCAGTGGTGACCAGATGATCAGTATGTGCACAACGGAACTTATCCTTCCTCCCCACCCCCTACCTTGCATATTACAATAGAGGACAACACCATCTTTCCAGTTCTTCGGGTTCACAATCTAGGAGCCATCCTGGATTCCTCTTTATCCCTTCACTCCCCCATATCCATGCTGTTTCCAAGGACTATCAATTTCTTCTTTGCAACATCTCTTGAAGGTGTCCCCTTCTCTCCTCTGACACTGTCATTACTCTACTGCAGGCCCTTATCACCTCACCACATTGCAACAGCCTGCTGGAGAGTCTGCCTGCCTCTCCCTACTCCAATTCATCTTCCACTAAGCTTCTAAAGTGATTTTCCAGGGGGAGAAGCAAAGATGGCATCACAGAATCAGGAAAACTCCTTGTGCTCTCCCCATAACCACCTCAAATACCAAGAAAAAAGAGACTAAACAAACTTTAGGAATACAGAATGCACAAAGTGACAACAGAGAAACAAACCTCCTGCTGAAGGCAGCCCGGCCAGCAAGAAGGCTTCATCGCAGAGTGGTGGGAGCAGAGCACAGCCTCACCTGAGCGCTGATTTTAGCTTCAGGGCAGCCCGACCATCTGCAGCTAGAGGGACCTCAGGAGAGTAGATCACCAGCAGCTGTGGTGGTTTCCAGAATTATCAACCCATAAACGCCAAAGAAAAAGTGAGAGGTCACATACTAGACTTTGGTAACAGGGAGTATAGGAGTGCGGTCCGGTCTTTGCCCCTAAAGGGAGAAGCAGCTGAGGCACGGCGACCACTGACACATAGCTGCTTCAGAGCTCCTGGCCTGTAGATTGTAGGAGGACCAAGCGACCAGGGGACCAAACAACCAGCTCTTGCTTTAACCTGTTTGGATCTGGATCCCTGTCCTGGGATGTGTAACCAGGTGCCAGAGCTTGTGGGGGCTTCAGAGAGGGCACCAAACTAATAGTTCCAGCAGCTGCAAAAACCCCTATGATTTGGGACAAAGCTCTCTTCTCTGGAAGCAGAGTTCTACTGTGGCAAAAACCTCAAAAGTCAAGTACCTGAGCGGCAACATGATCAAGCAAAGGAAGCAAAGCAAGCACAGCAATCTGACTTTAGATTTCTATTTTGGGGACAAAAAGGATCAAAGCATGGAACAGGAGGAAGACAATGAAGTCAGAACTCCAGCACCAAAAGCTTCCAAGAAAAATATGAACTGGGTTGCCTCTGGAAGACCAGGAAATGTAGGTTACATATCCTAGAATTCAACGCTCTCTCCTCCCTTCTGCTGTGGCTGCCACTGGGGCTACGCACTGCAGCCATGGCTATCTGGTACCCCATAGCTGTGGGCCTCAACGAGAGCCACAAAGTTACGAAAAACGTTTCGAAGCCGCGACACTGCCGCTGCCGTGGGCACTTGACCAAACACACAAAGTTTGTGAGAGATATGATCCAGAAGGTATGTGGATTTGCCCCTTATGAAAGGCGGACCATGGAATTGTTAAAAGTTTCCAAGGATAAGCGAGCCCTTAAGTTCATGAAAAAAAGGGTTAGTAACTCACATTCTAGCCAAGAGGAAGAGAGAGGAGCTCAGCAATATCCATGAGAAAGGCTGGTATCAAGAAGGACTAAACTGGACTCTATCAACCTTCCCCACTTACCCAATAAAGATTTGACAAATTGGAAAAAAGAAAAATACGAACTGGTTACAGGCCATAGAGGAGCTTAAAAAGGACTTTGAAAACCAAATGAGAAAAGTGGAGGAAAAATTGGGAAAACAAATGAGAATGATGCAAGAAAATCATGAAAACAAGTCAACAATCTGAATGAAGAAAATAACACCTTAAAAAATAGACTAACTCAAATGGCAAAAGAGGCTCAAAAAGCCAATGAGGAGAAGAATGCCTTAAAAAGCTGAATTTGCCAGATGGAAAAAGAATCTCAAAAGCTCACTGAAGAGAATATTTCCTTCAGAATTAGACTGGAGAAAATGGAAGCTAATGACTTTATGAGAAATCAAGACACTATTAAACAGATCCAAACAAATAAAAAAATAGAAGGCAATGTGAAATGTCTCACTGTAAAAACCACTGACCTGGAAAATAGATCCAGGAGAGATCACTTAAAAATTATTGGACTACCTGAAAGCCATGATCAAAAAAAGAACCTAGAAATCATCCTTCAAGAAATTCTCAAGGAAATTGCCCTGATGTTTCAGAACCAGAGGGCAAAATAGAGATTGGAAGAATCTAATGATCACCTCTTGAAAAAGATCCCAAAAAGAAAACTCCTAAGAATATTATAGCCAGGTTCTGGTGTTCCCAGATCAAGGAGAAAATATTATAAGTAAACACAATCAGGATAACTCAGGATCCGGCAGTTTCTACACTGAGGGATCAAAAGACTTGTAATGTGATATTCCGGAGGTCAAAGGAGCTGGGATTAAAACCAAGAATCACTTACCCAGAAAAACTGAGTATCATGTTTCAGGGGAAAATATAGTCATTCAGTGGAATAGAGTTCTTTCAAGCATTCTTTTATTTTTATTTTGCCTTTTGGAGGGCAACTGGGGTTAAGTGACTTGCCCAAAGTCACACAGCTAGTGTGTCAAGTGTCTGAGGCTGGATTTGAACTCAGGTACTTCTGATTCCAGGGCCGGTGCTCTATTCACTGCACTACCTAGCCGCCCCTATTTTCAAGCATTCTTGATGAAAAAACCAGAGTTGAATAGAAAATTTGACATTCAGATACAAGAAGCAAAAGAAGCATGAGAAGGTAAACAGGGAAAAGAAATCATAAGGAACTTATCAAAGTTGAACTATATCCCTATATGGAAAAATGATAATTGTAATTGATGAAACTTTTCTCAATATGAGAATAGTTGAAGGGAATAGAAATGTATGTGTGTGTATATATATATATATATATATATATATCTGTGTAAAAGGGCATATGAATATATATATGTGAATGTGTGTATATATGTATATAGACATAGAGGGCACAGGACCAATTGAATAGGAAGGGATGATACTTAAAAGGTGAAATTAAGAGGTGAGAGAGGAATATAATGAGAGGAGATGGGGAGAGACAGAATGGGGTAAATTATCTCATATAGAAGAGGCAAGGGAAGATGGTTACAAAGGAGGGGAAGAACAGGAAGGCAAAAGGGAATAAGTCAACCTTACTCTCACTGAATTTGGCTTAGGGAGGGAATGACATACACACTAAATAGGGCATCTCACTCTACAGGAGAGTAGGGGGAAGGGGATGAGAGTGAGGATGATGGACGGGCAGGAAGTTGGAAGCACCCACTTTTGAAAAGAGACAGGATCAAAGTAGAGAGCAGAACAAGTGAGAGGTGGGATAGGAGGGAGAGAAATATAGTCAGTCTTTTACAATATATCCACTATGGAAATGTTTTGCATAGCTACACATGCACAACCTATACTGAAGTGCTTATCTTCCCAGTGAGGGTGGGTGACAAGGGAAGAAGGGAATGAATATGGAATTCAAAGTTTTAAAATCAAATGTTTAAAATTGTATATATATATATATATATACACACTATTATTAATATTATTTTACATGTAACTGGGAAATAAGACATACAGGCACTGGGGCATAGAGATCCACCGTCCCTACTGTAAAGTCAGAGGGGGAATGGGAGAAAATATGGAAGAGAGCAGATTGGAGGAGGGGATATCCAGTGGGATCGCTATTTTGGGGTGGTGGATAGGGGAAAAACGGGGAGAATATTTGTAACTCAAAATCTTGCAAAAATGAATGATGTAAACTAAAAGTTAATAAAGCATTTGATTAAAAATAGAATCACCTACCTTGTAAAATTGAGTATCATATTTCAGGGGGAAATATGATCATTCAGTGAAATAGAGGACTTTCAATCATTCTTGTTGAAAAAACCAGAGTTGAATAGAAAATCTGACATTCAGATACAAGAAGCAAGAGAAGGTAAACGGAAAAAAAATCATAAGGCACTTATCAAAGTTGAACTATTTACATCCCTACATGGAAAAACGATAATTGTAACTTATGAAACTTTTCTCATGCAACTGGGAAATAAGATACACAGGCACTGGGGTGTAGAGATCCATCTTGCCCTACTTGAACATTGGAGGAGGTTTGGGGGAGGATATAGGAGAGAGCAGATTGGGGGAGGGGGTATACAGTGGGATTGCTGTTTCGGGTGGTAAGTAGGGGAAAGATGGGGAGAAAATTTGTAAATCAAAATCTTGTGGAAATGAATGATGTAAACTAAAATTAAATATAAAATTTAATTTAAGAAGCCCTTTATAACCCAGCTCCCCTCTACTTTTACAGCCTTTTTACACCTTACTCCCTGACACATATTCTTTGATCCGGTTGACACTGGGCTCCTTACTGTTCCACAAACAAAACACTTTATCTCCTCAATATAGGCATTTTCTCTAGTTGTCTCCATGTCTGGAATAATTTCCCTCCTCTTATAAGACTACTGACCTCCCTGGCTTAAGTCCCACCTAAAAAACCCACCTTCTAGAGAAAGTTTTCCCCAACCGCTCTAAAGTCCACAGAAACTCAGTACCACTGTAGGAATGGGTTTGTTTGTTTGTTTTTGCTTTTTGGAGGGGGGAAGGCAGGGCATTTGGGGTTAAGTGATTTGCCCAAGGTTACACAGCCATTAAGTATTTATGTCTGAAGCCAGATTTGAACTCAGGTCCTCCTGACTCCAGGACCAGTGCTCTCTTCACTGTGCCACCTAGCCACCTTGGGAAATTAAAAAAAATATATTTACTGTAAAATGTTCAATTAACAAATAGACTGTAGGATCACGTTCATATAGAGATGCATAATACATCATTATCTGATTAAGCTAACCATTGAAAAAATTAAAGAAATTAAATTTTTTTTTTGGTTTTTGGAGGGCAATTGGGGTTAAGTGACTTGCCCAAGGTCACATGGCTAGTTTTTGTGTCAAGTATCTGAGGCCAGATTTGAACTCAGGTCACTGCACCACTTAGCCTCCACAAGAAATTATTTTCAAATTACGTTGGAGTTAGTTAACCAGTGGGGTAAAATCCATTTTAGAAGCTGGCAATGTTAGACTGAATGATAAAATTTTATTTGGTTAAGATATATATATGCCTTTAAGAAATTAACTACTAGAGTTCAAATTGGGAATCCACTGTAAAAATTCAATGGGATATACTCAAACTCTTCTAACTAACCTCTGCTTGATAAAAATAAAATAGAAATAAAGTTATCTATGCTTTCTGAAACTCCAGTGAACGGAAAAAGAAGCCCATGTATTCCCCTTAAATGAGATACAGCTAGAAGGGCCCACAGATATTATCTAGTCCAACACTCCTCAATTTGTGGATAAGAAAATGGGAGTCTAGAGAGATTGTCTGATTAGCTTATGTTCATAGAGAATGTAGAACTTGAATTCAGGTTTTTTCATTGCTCATACCACTACATGTCAACTTGCCTATAAAGAACTACTTTATCCCATGTATAAGGAAGATGTCCTTGAGAGAATTTTTGAGGTCAGATCTTTTACTATACACTGAAGAGGGACCCCTACTTATATAAGACACAATCCTTCTCATTGTGGAGATTATGGAGAAGGATGAGATTATTTATTCTCCTCATAGGTTAGTAGTGCTGGGGGTGGGATATGACTATCACAGGTTACCCGTCCAAATGTTTTCATTGTCATACTCATGGCCTGAAATGTAACTATCAGTATGCCTGTGTCTTTCTCTTTCTCACTCCCATTGCCAAGGATGTAGTATAATTTGCAAAGGCTGGATGCCCACCGGTTCAGGATATTACAGAGGGA
Source organism: Petaurus breviceps papuanus (assembly GCF_028583685.1). Taxonomy (NCBI): domain Eukaryota; kingdom Metazoa; phylum Chordata; class Mammalia; order Diprotodontia; family Petauridae; genus Petaurus; species Petaurus breviceps. Next base: position 2,779,756 of record NW_027185863.1, on the reverse strand, counting down.
ATTGTTAAAAAAAAGTTGGCCAAGTTGGCCTTTGAGGTCTGTGATTCTGTGAAATTCAAATGAACAACAACAAAAATGTGTAAAGCATGTAACATAAAGCATATCTAATATAAAGTTTCATTAATGGCAGTAATTACAAATATAGCAAGAATAATGACACACAGGGAAGGGGTATGTGAAGGATGGAAACAGGACAATGAAGAAAATACTAAATAAAGTAACAACAGTTAGAATAATTTTTTAAAATACTTGGCAGCTGAAATGTTTACAAAGAATAAGTATTCTTGACACTGCTATAAACTACTTAATATGCATAGAGTGTGACCAACAAGATCTTAACCTATTACTTTCATTAATCTCCTACTGGCATTCTGAACAGAATTTTTAAGAATTCTCAAACAAAAGATTACCTTGATTTTATGAAGTGGTAATTTGGTTTCTTTCTGTATCTATAGAACAGCAAACAGGTGAGCACTCCATTTGGGAAGTGAGAAATAATTACAATAAAAATTCACAAAGTAAGAAATGGAGCATCCTATAAAACATTAAACAGGTCTGTTTTGGAACATAATATAAAGTATATATGCTCCACTATGGTAAACTCTACTCTTTTTCACTCTTTTTCTGGTACCAGGTGAATAAAGGTAGAAGAAGCAGAAAATATAAAAGCATACATTAAGTGAATTAAAAGTATAGAGCTTGTTTTATATTAGTATAACAATAATAATAATAATAATAATACCCTTCCACTAAGATATCACCCTTATGCCTCATTATAGAGGCACAACCCTGGGATCTTAAGAGGCTATTGTCAATGAAAGTCAAAAGCCCTGGCTAGTCTGGACTCATCAGTAGGCTGTCTAGAGAGTTTGGAGAAAAAACTACTTTGGAATGCTAACATTTACTACCAGAATGTCATGTGGTAATAAGTTTTGTTTTATTTTTGCTATAGAAATTTATGAAGAACATCTACAAAGGCAAAGGGAAGTTATTATCTGCAACAGTGGATAAAATACTCATATTTATGAAATTACAAATCTTTTAAGAATACTGAATAACAATAGTTGACTTTTATGTAGAGTTTAACAGTTTCCAAAGCATAGCCCTTAACATTATACGAGGTAAGATTATTAATAATTAAATAATTAATTATAATAGGATTATCACCATTTTATAAATAAGGAAACTGAGGGTCAGGAAATTTATGGGTCACAGCATTTAAAACTAGAAAGGGGTACTTAAATATCATCTAATACAACTCCTTCCTCTAAAGGCCCAAAGGGATCAACTGTCTTAAGATGACAGGATCATAGTTCTAGAGGTATAAGGGTTCTCAAAGGCCATCTAGCTGAACCATTTATCTTTACAAATAAGAAAACTGAGGCCCAGAAATGTTAAGTGACTTGTCAAAAATCACACAGTTAGTAAGCATAACAGGTGGGATGTGAACACAAATTCTGATTCCAGAACCAGTGCTCTTCTGTTTATAATCATAAAGTTACATGATACAACTGGGACTTAACCCTGTATCCTCTGGCTGACTCCAGCACTTGCCATTATACCACAATGCTTTCTGTCAGACTGTGAAGTCAACAATACGGGCAGCTAGATGGCACACTGGAAAAACACAGGGGCTGGAGTGAGAAAAGACCTTGGTTCAAATCCTGTCTGAGACACTCACTAGCTGTGTGATCCCGGGCAAGTCACCTAACCTCTGTTTGCCTTAATCCACTGGAGAAGGAAATGGCAAACCACTCCAATATCTTCGCCAAGAAAACTCCAAATAGGTTCATGAAGAGTTGGATGTGACTTGACAACAACAATTTTTTAAAAGCCAGTAAGTCAGGAGTGCTTAATCATGTTTGCTCCATGGACCCTTTCAGGACCTCTGCAGGCTAGCTATACATATCTAAAAATTATTATAGAGGTTGGAATTGACAGCTGTCTCCCTAAAAACTGCTAACTTGTGTGATGTACTGAAGAAACTACTATCTACCCACTGAACTTCTCCATCAATAATCTCCATGTGGAATTTTTGAACATGATAATTGTTTTTCCTTTCTAAAGCTACAGCCTACTAGTCTATTCTATTTCTGTCATTTTAAATCCTAATGACTATATCCATCCTTTTCTTACGTCCTCTGATCTGTCTACTGGAATCTGGTTGCTCTCCAATCTAGTACTTGCTAACTCTGGTTTCACAGACCAATACTGCTTCAAATTCAGATAATAGTTGTTGTTATCTATACTTTTAAATTTCTATTTTCTATCACACATTATTTCACACACTCTTCAAAACTTCCTTAAGTTTTAGTGGACAAAATCAAATTGCATTTTAAGTTGTTATTGATAGCATCAAAGTATGCTCTTTTTCCTTGTAAGCATGCAGAGTAATAAATACACTGAGCACTAGTGTGGAACACAAATATTCTGTAATAAGGAGCAGCTCCCTAACCAACAATAATTGAAGATTTATCATAGTGGAATATCACAGAAGTTAAGGTCCTGTACAGAAGTGAAAATTTTTTAAAAATGAAATTATAATTCTAACAGAAAAGAAAAGGGAAAGAAAACTACTGTTTCAACAGCAAATGTGTGTGCATGCATGTGTATGTGTGTGTGCGCGCGCACATGAGCATGAAATTCATAAAGGATGGGAAGAAGAGGTAAGAGTATACAAGACAATCTCTGAAAGGAAAGCTTTTGTGGCAAGGCTGGTAATCATTTGCTTTTCTTAGCATTGGCCCTATCTTTTTTTTTTTTTGAGAGGGGAAGGTAGGGCAATTGGGGTTAAGTGACTTGCCTAAGGTCACATGGCTAGTTTTGTGTTGTGTCTGAGGCCACATTTGAACTCAGGTCCTCCTGATTCCAGGGCCAGTGCTCTATTTATTCTCTGTGCTACCTAGCCGCTCCAGCATTGGCCCTATCTTGACAGTATTGTGACTCTGCTACTCTGTAAAAAATCAAAGAAACTGATTCTTAGCTAAGCAGATTATGCCATTCTAACTTGGGCTTCAACAGTTAGGGGTCAGGGCTATCCCAGGAAGTAGGAGTGAATTTAAATGCTTTTGACCCTAGTTTCAATCTGTATATCTCTGAGAGTTACCCTAAAAATGCTACAAACAGGGTGCAATGTTTTAAAATGTAACAGTTATATAAGCATTTCTCCTCTGAAATTTGAAAAATCTGAGAAATAAATAAAAAATGCATAAAGGCTCTAATCTCTCCTTCTGGTCCTCACACATTCCATGGGACAGTTATACATAATGGACTTCTGGCCATTTCAAATCTCTAAGGAATACATGATGTGAATCAATACGTGGTATTAGAAGAGAGATCATTCAGTAAGGGTAAGTGGAAAAAGAGATCAATGATGGTGGTTGTAATTCCTCTTAAAGAGTACCAACATCATTATTTGTCCATCTGACAAACAACAGAGAGGTAGTGAACATACTGGAGGCATGACAAAGCCTCCAATGACCTGATGACCATCAGCCACTTCTAATTTCCTCTGATTCACATCAGCAGAAAATATTTCCACAGAATTATAAAGTCATGGGCAATGTGCTAATCTTAGGGATACAGAGGCAAAAACCGATATAGTCACTGCTTTGAAGGAATTTACATGATACTAGGGGAAACTGCATGTGTAAATATAAGTAAATATGCAGTAAATACAAAGTAGTGGGGGCAAGGGGAAAAAAGGTGAAGAGGACAGAAACTAACAGCTAAAAGAATCAGGTAAAGTCTCTTGAAGGAAATAGGCTATATGACATGAGCTGAGATTTGAAAAGAACTAGGGATTACAAAATTAAGTATAAGTACACAGTAGGAGCTTAATAAATGTTTGGCTGATTGGATGACAAGATGAGGAGAAGAGGAAAAATGTTCCAGGAATGGGACAGGCACAGGTGATGGAATGTCATGTATGGGGGCTCCAGAAAGCAGGCCAGTTTGATAAAAAAAAAAAATACAGAGAAACTAAGAGAATATACAATTAAACTATTTCTGGGAACATAAATTAGAGTCAGATTATGAAGAGTTTTTAATCCCGTATAGGAGTTTGTATTCTATAATAGGAAGGATTGGAATTTATATTTTATCTTTGGGGGTAGGATTATGTTTGAAAATGAAGGTGAAGAAAAATAATATATCAATAAAATAGGACCAGGAGAAATAAAGCTAAAAGGTTGACAAAGGTTAAGGTTTGACAACGGCTGACAAAGAACACTAAGGACAATGAAAGTGGTCTATTTAAAGCAAGAGTGGGGAAAATAGGAAGATACTGATGGGGTACTTGGGATCTATGTTTGTGAAACCAGTCTGTAAAATCACATTTCCCCCTCCCCAACCTCAGTGCATTAACTCTGCCCAGCAACAATTCATGAACTTTGTATCTCTTCTTGGAACAATAACAAGCTACACCTATGAATCCTTCACTAAACCATCTACAAACATTTTAGCTTAGGCAAATGTTATCTCCCCCTAGTATGGTGGCCGGCTGCATCTATGAAGCCTTCAATTCACTATCTATAGGTTAACTCCTCAGCCAATTATACACACACTGAGTCTCTGTTAGCCTCGGTTCCCAACATCCATCTTGACAAACATGGCACTGATGGGTGGCAGACTGGGCACTTCTCAGTCAGCCTTGACCACTAGCTGACTTAGTGACGTTTCAAGCCTAAAACCACACCTCCAGGTAGCCCCCCCCTTGGGCTTTATGGGCAACACACCTGAGCAGTTGACATTAAAAGTGCATGTCCCTTTTAAGCACTGACCACTCTTTAACTCCTCCCTAATCCCATCCTTACTTACCTAGTTAGCATAATGGACATTTAATTTACAACCTAGACTCCTTAAAACTATGCCTATGTCATCTTTAAGTTTGCAGGTTCTCTGGATCTGGATTGCAGTCTAGGGTGGAGGTCCTGGGGTGTGTGTCCAGCTTACCAGAGCATGTGGAAACCTCAGAGAGGGCACCCATCTAATACCTCCAGCAGCTGAGAAAACCCCAGCGTTTGGCACGAAAGCTCCCCTGTCTGGTGGCAGAGTCCTACTGTGGCAAAAAGCCCAAAAGTCAAGTGACTGAGGGGCAACATGACCAGGCAAAAGAAACAAAGCAGACAGAAGATTCCAACATTACACTCCTATTTTGGGGACAAGAAGGACCAAGGCATGGAACAGGAGGAAAACAGTGAAGTCAGAACTCCTGCACCAAAAGCTTCAAAGAAAAATACAAGCTGGTTACAGGCCATAGAGGACCTTAAGAAGCAGATAAGAGAAGTGGAAGAAAAATTGGGAAGAGAAATGAGAACAATGCAAGAAAATCATGAAATGAGAGTCAACAGCCTGACTGAGGAAAATAATACCTTAAAAACAGACTGACTCAAATGGCAAAGGAGGCCCAAAAAGGCAATGAGGAGAAGAATGCCTTAAAAAGCCGAATTTGCCAGATGGAAAAAGAATCTCAAAAGCTCACTGAAGAGAATCATTGCTTCAGAATTAGATTGGAGCAAATGGAAGCTAATGACTTTCTGAGAAATCAAGATGCTGTTAAACAGATCCAAACAAATGAAAGAATAGAAGGCAAGGTGAAATATCTCATGGGAAAAAACAATGACCTGGAAAACAGATCCAGGAGAGATAATTTAAAAATTATTGGACTACCTGAAAGCCATGATCAAAGTAAGAACCTAGAAATCATCCTCCAGGAAGTTCTCAAAGAAAACTGCCCTGATGTTTTAGTACCAGAGGGCAAAAGAGGTTGAAAGAATCCACCGATCACCTCCTGAAAAAGATGCCAAAAAGAAAACTTCTAGGAATATTATAGCCAGGTTCCGGAATTCCTACATTAAGGAGAGAATTTTACAAGCAGCCAGGAAGAAACAATTTGAATACTGTGGAAACACAATCAGGATAACCCAGGATCTGGCAGCTTCTACACTGTGGGATCGAAGGGCCTGGAATGTGATATTCTGGAGGGCAAAGGAGCTGGGATTAAAACCAAGAGTCACCTACCCAGCAAAACTGAGTATCATGTTTCAAGGGAAAATATGCTCATTCAGTGGAATAGAGGACTTTCAAGTATTCTTGATGAAAAAACCAGAGTTGAATAGAAAATCTGACATTCAGATACAAGAAGCAAGAGAAGCATGAGAAGGCAAACAGGGAAAAGAAATCATAAGGAACTTATCAAAGTTGAACTATTAACATTCCTACATGGAAAAACAATAATAGTAACTTATGAAACTTTTCTCAGTAGTTGAAAGGAATAGAAATATATATGTGTCTATATATGAGGGTATATGGGCATATGAATACATTTGTGAATGTGTGTATATATGTTTACAGGTATACATAGATAGAGTGCACAGGACCAATATAATAGGAAGGGATGATACTTAAAAGGTGAAATTAAGAGGTGAGAGAGGAATATAATGAGGGGAGATGGGGAGAGACAGATTGGGGTAAACTATCTCATACAGAAGAGGCAAGGGAAAATGGTTACAATGGAGGGGAAGAATAGGAAGGCAAAAGGGAATGGGTCAACCTTATTCCCATTGAATTTGTCTTGAGGAGGGAATGAAATACACACTAAATAGGGTATCTCATCCTCTAGAAGAGTAGGGGGGAGGGGATAACAGGGGGGATGGTGGAAGGGAGGGGAGGCTGGGGGGAAGGGAAGTTGGAAGCACCCACTTTTGAAAAGGGATGGGATCAAGGTAGAGAATAGAACAAGTGGGAGGTGGGATAGGAGGTGAGGAAATATAGTCAGTCTTTTACAATATATCTACTATGTTATTGTTTTGCATTAGCCACACATGTACAACCTATACTGAATGGCTTATCTTTCCAGTAAGGGTGGGTGACAAGGAAGGAAGGGAATGAATCTGGAATTCAAAGTTTTAAAATCAATTATTCAAATATATATATATATATATATATATACACATCATTATTCATACTATTTTACATGTAATTGGGAAATAAGATATATAGGCACTGGGGCATAGAGATCCACTGGAAAAGTCGAAAGGGGTATGGGAGAAAATATGAGAAAGAGCAGATTGGAGGAGGGGATATCCTGTGGGACTGGTATTTTTGGGCAGTGAACAGGGGAAAAACGGGGAGAAAATTTGTAACTCAAAATCTGGCGGAAACGAATGATGTAAATCAGAAGTTAATAAAGCATTAAAAAAAAAGTTTGCAGGTTCTCTAAGAACTCTTGCCCGCTGTACTGCGTAACAATAAACTTGCAAGTCCCCTAAGGATCCTTGCCCTTTGTAAAGTGTAACAATAAACTTTTACAATTCTGACTCCAATTCTGCTTGGGCCTACTGAATTCTTTTCCAGACTGAATCGCAGGCATTCTGGTCTTTGAAAAGGATCAGAGTTCCTGTATAACCTATTGCCAACCCCCCATCAATACTAATGGGACAGTATTATGGATTGGGGTAAGTGAAATGAAAATAAATGACAAGGGAGAGAAGACAGAACTCTTCAATTTTTATTTTGTGCTGGATTTTTCTACCAAGAAAGGTAACTTGGGGGGGGGAGGGGGAGATGAGAAATTTTTTTCCATATAAGGAAGAGTTGTGAAAATGGGCTGCTAAGTTTAGGAGCTTATCTAATAAGAATTAACGGTCCCCAAATGAATACTGGATGACCACTTCAGGGAATTCCTGGCCTGTATAATCCCTTCCAAGTCTATGAATCTATGACTTTGATATGAACCCCACGTTTGGAATGGATTGCCCTTCCTCACTGGGCTTTGGATCAAATACTCTAGGTAGTTTTTCCTGATTCTCTCCCCTTAGTACACCTACCCAAATAATCCTGCAGCACTTTTTGTGGATCTTTCTTTTGTTGCCTTCATTACCTTTCTAATATTGTATACTCATCATCGTATACTGTATGTGCCTCCAAGAAACTTAAACTTATACACACACACATATACAATTGAACAAACTGAATTAAATTGAAATGCTAAAGAGATCAAGCTTATCCTCAAAGTTGTTTCATGCTACTTGTATTGAGCACGATATTTAGTAGAATATTAGTAACAAAAAGAAACTAACAAAAAAGATTAGTTTCAGTGCACAGCATTCTCTCAAAGCCCAGGTGAAATATTTTCTACAGATTCTTATACTAGTTAAAAATAGCTTCTTCTGGAGATAATTTAGAATCACAATTTAGAAGAGAGTATGCAGAGGCCAAATGGTACAGTGGAAATAATCTGCAAGGAGGAGTAAGAATACCCGGTTAGATTTCAGCTCTGCCCTGTGGCCTTGAGCAGGCCTATTAATTCATACAGCAAACATTAGGTACCAGGGATTAAAAAACAAACAAACAAACAGAAAACAACCAAAAACATCACAGGAAAAAAAAAACCCAAACAAACCCTGACCTAAAGGAGCTTACCTTCTACTGAGGAAAAATCAATGCATGTGAACTAGGCTGTGAAGGAATCTAGGCATTCTAAAAAATGGTGGCAAAGGAGAACGTTCTAAGCATTAGACACAGTTTATACAAGGGCATGGAGGCAGAAAATAAAACACCATGTTCATGGAAGAGCTAGCAGGCCATTTTGGGCAGGAACACAGTTTGTGAAAAAGAGCACTGTCCAAGAATTCTGGAAAGGCAGACTAGAGCTAGACTGCGATGAGATTTAAAAGGCAAATAGAGGAATTTCTGTTTTATCATAGAGGCAAGAAGGAATCAATGAAGATTCTTAAATGGGAAAGTTATATGGTCTGAACTTCACTTAAGGAAAAATCATTTGGCAACAGTGTGGAGGATGGACTGCAGAGGGGAAACACTGAAATTAGGAAGATCAATTAGGAGGTGAGAGTTCATGCAAGAAGTGATGACAGCACAAACTAGGGTGAACAAAACAAGATCTATAAGGTGTTTATGAGGTGGCGAGAAGAGTGCTAAGCACAGGGGATACAAAAATAAAATAAGACAGTCCTTGTCTTCAAGGAGTTTATAGACTGATTGGGGAGATAAAACATAGGAGGGAGCAACTTGGAACAAATAGTAAGGTCTGATGGCCAGGAGGGCACAGAAGCAGGAAGACTACAAAGCACAGAAAACCTATATGGGATTCTTACTGATCTTTCCAAGTTCAGAATAACGAAAAAGAAAAATTATTTGCAAAAAAAAATTTACTTCAAGAAGCTTATAATCTATTATGAAATGGTATAAGTAAGAGTAGGCTAGTACAGTAAAGTGTAGGGACTTGAATTCAAGAAAAGGTGAGTTCAAATTCTTACTCTGATATTTACTACCTTTGTGACTATGCAAGTACTGATTTTTAAGTGCTTCAATCAACTCCCTAGGATTTAGCTAAGTCATGGATATGGCTGCAAGTGATGGAGAGAAGAACTGAACAGTATGCAGTAACCACGTGAGAGAGGTTCTGATAAACTATTTAAGTAGAAGAGAGATGTAACTTCTGGTTAGAGGGATGAGGGATAGCTTCATGAAGAAAGTAGTATTTCCCTTTTTTTATAGAAGTGGAAGCATACTGGTATGGAACTCTAAATATGCCTGAAGATTCAGCTGATGTGATGGTTAGTTTTTCTAAAATGGTTTTTTCCTTTCTTTTTTTATTCTTCTGTTACAAGACAGCAGTCTGGGTAAAGTAGTGGGGATATTTTTGGAAATCAAAGTGATGAAAAAAAAATAGCGATGAAAATTTTTAAAAATACAAGCAACCAAAACAGAAGTAGTCTTCTTGTTTTTACATTATTTTGTCATTTCAATTCCCTCTAGGTATAAATGTTAATACTGCTTTGTTAATCAAGTATTGCCCAATACTAATAAACAAAACATTAGTCTTTTAAGAATACTTTTGACCAGAACACATTTTGCATTGTTACTTTTTTATTTTGTAAGCAATTCAACATGAACTTAAGTACCTACTATGTGCCAAGTACTGTGATAAGCAAAGTAACACAAAGATAAAAATGAAACAGGCCCTAACCTCAAGGAACTCACATTCTACCAATTTTTTAGTCTGTACTGTTTTATCAAACTAAAATGTAATCTCCTAGGACAAGTGATCATTTCAGACAAATTTCAATGGAATCAAGGAAAGGGCCTTTTTTAAGTTAGATGCTAAACACTAGTGACTGGTTCCCCTCTTCCTAAAGCAACGTTTCTAATTGCCAGCAACCGCTTTTACTAAGTCTCAACTAACTTCCACAGAGCAGGAGTTCTTAACCTCAATTATGTGAACTTAAAAAAATTATAACTATTTCAATCACTGGTTTCCTTTGTAATTCTGTGTATTCTCTCTTATGCACCTAATATCTATGAGAAGATCCAGACTGCGAAAAGGGTATATGACACAAGAAAGGTTAAGAATACCTCCCTTAAAGGACATTCTTGGCCATAGTCTCCAAGTCCTAGGGCTTTGGATATGGAGTCAGAAAAGTTTGGTTCAGGTCTTTGCCCTTTAATGCATAACTTTGAACAAGGTATTAAGCCTTCTGGCCTTTAGTTTCCTTATCCCTAAAATCAAAGTGTTGAACTGGATGGTGTCTAAGTTTTCTTCCAGCTCTAGATCTATGACCTTATGACCCTTGCTGATTATCTCCTCTTTAGCATTAGTCCTGCAAACTACTAGCAAACTTATTTTCCTTACTCTCCAATACATGCTATGATTAACTGGGAAGAAAATTAATTTCAAACTGAATATCAGCAATAAAACTGCCAACTATTCAGAACAGGAAGATTAAAAGAAGGAACAGAATGAATAGAACAGAACAGCTTCACCAACAAAACAGAGGCCATTGCATTGAGAGAACTTTTTCATAAGCAGATAACATAATGGAAAGTACTTCTTAATTTACACTATAAGTACTTAAGTAAAATGAAAGCAGGAGGAATTTTTTTTTAAAAAGCAATTGGGGCTAAGTAACTTGCTCAAGGTTACACGACCAGTTATTTCTGGTTGTGGTGCTAAGTATTTGAGCCCGGTTTTGATCCCCCAGGTCATCCCGACACTGGGGCCGGTGTTCTTACTCGCTGAGCCACCTGGCCGCCCCTAGGAAGAATTTTTAAAGTCAAAAACTAGACCAAGAACACAATCTGAAATGAAAAATCAAGTAGAATAAAGCACTTGGACTATATACTTTTAGATGGCAGATAGTATGAAAATATCTATTTACAAAATAGAAAAAATTCTGATGAAATAACTTTTAAATTAAAAAATTACTTCCTCTTATGCTTTTTAAATACTGAAAAAGTACTCTCCTTTGAGTCAAGTAAATTAAAAGTACATTTCAGATTAAGTGCTAGTTAAATAAATCCATAAGATTTATTTCTAATGGGATGAAATCTAGAATATCAATCCTTTGAATGAAACTACAATTTCTCCTAAAGGAATAGAATGAAACTATATGTTCACCCTACTTTTTTTTTTTTAATATTCTAGGGGAGGAGAAACTTACTTTCTATTTAAGTAAAATATTAATTAGTATCAATTCCTTCTTTTAAAAAAATCTAAGAATACATACAACCAGGAAACTAAGAAATTAATTTCTTTTGGATATTCTGACACCATAGATGTATTCAATGAATGAATATCCAATGACCATAACATCTATAGAGCCAGTTGGCAAAATTACTGTGTTTCTAAGTGAAGCCACTTTCTGAATGGTATTCTACATAGTAATTTGGCTTCAATTGTTAGCTAATAATTTTTAAAATGCCTTTTCCAAAACTAAATGTGTAATATTTATATTAAATAAAAGATCAGAAAATGACTCCTCTAGCTTTTTGAAAATACTACAAAATAAAGATTCTTTAAGTTCAACAAATAGCTATATACACATAATGTAATAATAATAAAAGTTAATCTAAGCAATGATGCTTAAGGTAATTTTTGATTAATAAAAAATATTAGTTACATTTTCAGAATTAAACTAGAATATCAATGATTTTGACTGTTTGCTGAAAGGAAGGCAAAGTATTTACTATATCCTTAAGCTTAAATTGAGAACTAAAAAAAGATTAGACTCAAATGGGGAGAAGCACTGGGTCAAGACTGCAATCTCTATTAATTAGGTATCCCAGCTGGGCAGTGGGTATGCAGCTGTTAACTTGATCAATGACTTACCTAAATGTCATCTCTACTGATTCGCTTATAAATTACCAGCAAGTGAGACTAATGTACAGGTGCTAATTTATTTAAACTGTTCTCTGCAGTTCTACATAGCTTTATAAACTGCATCTGGCACCTAATGTTAGCTGTCAGTTGTACTTAGACATGCCTGTCCTAACGACTCTGTTCATTAGAAATGAGCACAAATTATGAAATATTGTGAAAAATGATACATCAAATGGAATGGGCACAGCAAATCAATTAGAGAAACTTCACACAGCATATTCACACTTAGGAGAATAAAACATTCTGGTTTCAGAGCAAGGTCTATAATACCAATTAAAAAGTAATTGGTAGACTTCTGCAGTTATATATCAATTTGCTGGCTTTTACCCTGAAATTCAAAAGTAATGTATGGCTTAACTTTAATTCCCAAACATAAGCATTAGTTGATTCTATATTCCAAACAGTCAACATGACTGAAATGTCTTTAACTATCATCTCAAATAGTAGTAGTTTAAAAATTCAAAATCTATGTGTTTAATATACAAAGACAAGATACATTAAGGCCTATTTATAAAATGCTTTCAATAAACTGATTACCTACAATGACATGAAGGTATATAGCCATACTGAAGGGATTATTATTGTTCAAAGTGTAAAGCCTGATAGTTCTGCTACAAGTTGCACTAAATTGCTTTCATATTTTTTACAACAGGAATTTAATTATGCATAGCAAATAATAGTAAGTTCTTAAAATATTTTCAGCATATGACTGTAAGTGGGAAACAAACATAAATTACTGGTAGACATAAGGACCTGTAGTATTCTACTTGTTCATTTTCTTTTAAATCTTCTCAGAAGACCTGGGTTCAAATCCTACCAGCATTCTGAGATCCAGTCAGATTGTACTTCTTGCTATTCATCACATACAAAACTCTACCTCCAATTTATACACCTCTGCACAGAGAATTTCATTTTTGTCTTTGTAATTGGAGCAAAATAGGAGATTTACAAATACTTGTTGATTAATTGAACTTTACTACCTGTGTGACCAAGGTAAGTAAGACAAATCCCTTAACCTCCATAGTCTCAATTTCTTCATCTGTAAAATGAAGAGGTGGACTACATTAGATGCTCTCTGAGTTCCCTTCCAATTCTAAATTTATGTTCCTCAGAAATATGATCCTAAAATATCTGTAAGTTAATACTGAGTACTACTAATGGCACCATAGTAGCTTGGTTTAAAAATAATCACTGACACAAGGAAATCTGCTTCCTTTATAAACTGTTTACTCAATGACTATACATAGAAACCAAACGAGCATCCTTTTCTTCATACTAAATCAAAAGCAAAGTGAGAATTCTGTGGATCAAATCTCTAAAAATGTTTTTGAAAGGTACAGTTAATCACAAGTAATCCTAACAGTTTTTTTTAAGTGATAGGCTTTCAAAACTTTTCATCTTCCATATTTTTATTAGTCATGCTTTCTACTGGATGTCACATTATTTAGTTAAGCAATCTTAGATCACGCCTGCTGCCACACAAGTTTACCCATAACAATCTACAATAGTACTATTTGTGGGGATGGTTAACTTTTAGCAAGTTCAATGATTTGGAAGAAAGTCATGAGGAATAGGAAGGAAAAAAATCTAATAAAGTGTTTATTATGTGCCAAGTTCTATGCTAAGAGCTGGGAATACAAATGCTAGCCAAAATAAAGACAACCCTTGCCCTCAAGGAACTTTCATTCTAAAGTGGGTAGAAACACACAAAAGGGAATTGAAAAAAGCAGGACTTAGTGAGGTGGGAAGAGAGGATAGTTTGGTCTTGAAGTCAGGCATAAAAAGGGGAATTAGGACAAGCTAGCCTAGGCCACCGTCCCCCTCCCCCATCTCTCTCTTTTTCTTTAAATTAATTCATTTAATTTTAAATTTTCAACATTCACTTCCATAAACTTTTGAGGTTTACCTTGCTCCCCTTCTCTTCTCCCCTCCCAAGACAGCATACAATCTGAAAAAGACTCTACATATACATTCTTAGTAAACATATTTTCACATTAGTCATGTTGTAAGGAATTGGAATGAATGGGAGAAACCACAAGAAAGTAAAAAACAAAGAGAGCAAATAGTGTATGCTTTGCTCTGCGTTCAGACTCCCTAGTTTTTTCTCTGGATGTGGATAGCATTTTCCATCACAAGTCTTTTGGAGCACTGCTGAGAAGAGCAAAGTCTATCAAAGCTAGTCATTGAACAATGTGGCTGTTACTGTGTAGTATTAACCTATTGCTGCTCATTTTACTTAGCATTAGTTCACACAAGTCTTTCCAGATTTTTCTGAAGTCTGCCTGCTGATCATTTCTTATAGCACAATAATATTCCATTACATTCATATACCACAACTTGTTCAGTCATTCCCCAACTGACGGACAGCCCCTCAATTTCCAAATCTTGGCCACGACAAAAAGAGCAGCTCTAAATATTTCTGTACATGTGGGTCCTTTCCTCATTTTTATGATCTCTTTGGGATATAACCCTAGAAGCGGTATTGCAGAGAGCATTATGAAATGCAAAATGAATAATTTTGATGACATTAAATTGAAAAGTTTCTGTACAAATAAAGCCAATGTAATCAAGATTTAGAGGGAAGTGGAAAATTGGGAAAGAATTTTTGCAACCAACATCTCTGATAAAGGCCTCATTTCTAAAATATAGAGAGAGCTGAGTCAAATCTATAAGAATACTAGTCATTCCCCAATTGATCAATGGTCAAAGGATATGAACAGGCAGTTTTCAGAGAAAGAAATTAAAGCTATCTATAAGCACATGAAGAAATGCTCTAAATCACTATTGATTAGAGAAATGCAAATCAAAACAACTCTGAGGTACCACATCTCACCAATCAGACTGGCTAAGATGACAAAACAGGAAAATGACAAATGCTGGAGAGAATGTGGAAAAATTGGAACACTAATGCATTGTTGGTGGAGTTGTGGATTAAACTGTTCTGCAGAGCATTCTGGAACTATATGCCCAAAGGGCTATAAATAAGTGTATACCCTTTGACCCAGCAATACCCCAAAAAGATCATAGAAGTGGGAAAAAAGACCTTTGTGGTGGCAAAGAATTGGGAATCAAGGGGATGCCCATCAATTGAGGAATGGCTAAACAAATTGTGATATACGAATGTAATGGAATACTATTGTGCTATAAGAAATGAGGAGTAGATGGACTTCATAATAACTTGGAGAGACTTATATAAACTGATGTTGAATGAGAAAAGCAGAACAAGGAGAAATCTGTACGCAACTACAGATGTGTGACAACTAACTCTGATAGACTGGGCTCCTCTCAGCAATGCAAGGTTATAAGACAACTCCAACAGACTCATGATGGAAAGAGATGTCCACATCCAGAGAAAGAGCTGCAGAGGCTGAATGCAGAATGAAGCAAACTACTTGCTCTCTCTTTTGTTTTGTTTTGTTTCTTCTTTCTCACTGTTCACTCCACTGGTTACAATCCTTCTTTACAACTTGACTAATGTTTAATGTGAAGGTATTTGTAGATCCTATATTCAACTGCATGCTGCCAAGGGAGTAAGAGGGGAGGGGAGAGGGGGAGAAAATTTGAGACTCAAGGGATTGTGGAACTGAATGTTGTAAACTGAAAGTAAATAAATAAATAAATTTAAATTAAAAAGAAAAAAGAAGTGGTATGGGGGTGTGTGTCAAAGAGTATGCACAATTTTATCATCCTTTGGGCATAGTTCCAAATTGATCTCCAGAATGGCTGAATCAATTTGCAACTCCACCAACAATGCATTAGTGTTCCCATTTTCCCACATATTCTCCTGCATTTATAGTTTTCCTGTTTTGTTATGTCAGCCAATCTGATAGGTATGATGTGGTACCTAAGAGTTTTGATTCACATTTCTCTAATCAATAGAGATTTAGAACATTTTTTCATATGATTATAGATAGCTTTAATTTTCTTCCTCTGAAAACTGCCTGTTCATATACTTTGATCATTTATCAACTGCGAAATGACTTGTATACTTATAAATTCAACTCAGTTCTCTCTATATTTTAGAAATTAGGCAGAGACACTGGTTATAAAAATTGTTTCCCAGCTTTCTGCTTCCCTTCTAATTTTGGTTGTGTTGGCTTTATTTATGTAAAAACTTCAATTTAATGTAATCAAAATTATTCATTTTGCATTTCATAATGTTTTCTATCTTTTGTTTGGTCATAAATTCTTCAATTCTCCACAAATCTGACAGGTAAACTATTACTTGCTCTCCCAGTTTGCTTATTGTATCAGCCTTTATATCTAAATCACATACCTATGTTGACTTTATTTTGGTATACAGTGTAAGATGTTGGTCTATGCCCAGTTTCTGCCACACTATTTTCCGGTTTTCTCAGCAGTTTTTCCTGGGCTCCTCTCTTAAATGCCAGAAGGAACTCTAGAATGGTAGATGGAAGTCAGACTTTGCAGAGGGACATTCCATGGTTAGTAGCCCATAGCAGTGGAAGGCTGTGCCAGGAGGCTCTGGGTCTTAAGAGACATTCTAGGATAAGTCAACAGTTCTAAAGCCAAGAGGAAGTTGGGAACAGAGCTAGAAGAGAACTGAACCCCAGAGTAACTGAGGATGGGAGGGTGAAGCATGATCTAAAAAGCAGAAATAAACACCACAAAGACTGTACACTTAACTTCACAGTAGAGGCCTTTTTGCTCTTAGAGCCTCCCAACTGTAAATATTACATACAATTCTAACAAGTTTGGTTATGGCAATTAATTAGACACTGCATTTTATAAGGAGTGGTGAGGGTAGGAAAAGAGACACTAAGAACATAAAAGACTGACAGCAAACAATCTGACAGAGTACTAGAAAAGGGAATTCAATTAATCAATCCACATGCATTAAGTGCTTATTATATGTCAGCTGCTGTGCTAAGTGTGAGGGACACAAAGAAAAGTGAAAAGTCACTACCCTTAGTTTATATTCTAATGGGGAAAGCAGCATGTATTAATCAGAACACATAGCATAAATACAGAGTAGATGGAACGTAACCTTAGAGACTTAGCAACTGGTGTATGTGTGGAAAGAAGGGTCTTGAGGACCAGGTCTTGAGGACACCATACCCCTGGATATGGTTCTTTAGTTGTGTCTTAAAGCCAAGGATTGTAAGAGTCAGAAGTTGGGAATACATGGTGTCATGTATGTAGAATAGAAAACAGGGCTATATGTCTGGATTGTAAAGTTCACAGAATTAAATAAAGCAAACATTTATAAAAGCACAGAGGTCTGGGACATTTTTATAAGGGTAAACAAGATTACATACATCAATAATTTCTTTAAGGTTATCACCATCCACTGTAAGGGCACAGTCTAATAATTAAATATTCATAATGACAACAGTCTTCAAAAGGTCAAATTATGTTCATTATGTTTTGTCCAGCACTTCTAGGATTTGTGCAGGTGCTAGTTCCACAGACACACAGCAAGGCTATATGAACTGCCCTGCAGTTAGACCACAGGATTCAACAAATGAGAAAGATAAAAAGAATAAAAATAATGTGGTCTGAAATCCCAACCATTCTCAGCTCACCTATCCAAACAAGCTACTAATACTGAGAAGTAGAAAGAGAATAAAGGAGAAGTCATTGCTAGGGCTTACCATTATTTCCCAGAAAAGTTTAACAGATGTAAAGCAACTGCCAAAATCAGGAGGCCAAAAGGGCCAAGAATCAGACTAAATCAACAAGTTACTTGATCTCCCTGAAGACTGGAGACCAAAGGCAACAGTGGTTTGAGGATATAAACTTGTCTGCAAAAAACATAGTGAAAAATTATATCACTATAAAATTGTATCACCTGATAAAACAATGACAAGTTTGCAGTGAGTATGAGGCCTAATTAGACCAGATCATGCTAAAATAATTCAAAGATGAAAGTGCAAAAAGGACAACATGCAAACAAAAAAGAAAGTGTGCTAGATGGATCTTTCCGCCACCTGATACCAGCAGAACCACCACCTGTGGATATTGTTTACATCTTTAAGTCCTGATGTGCCATGTGAATAGGCAGAAATGACACTAAGGCTGAGGATGACAGCAAGAGCAGCTGGAACAGGCTGACTAGAGAGAGAAAATTTGGGCTAGAGGTGATGGAATTGTGAAGGTATTGAGAGACTGATCCTCAAGATGCTTGAAAAAGGGAAAAACTCTGATGGAAGGGAAAAAAAATCACAGATGACATCAACAAGGCAATGAAAAAGACACCAATAACTAGTGACCCATAGGCCTAATTTCTCAACTCTTTAAAATCATGGAGAATAATCTACATGCATATTTGAAGAGAAATGAAAATATGATAAGAGAATGAGCAGGCTTTCACAAATGATATTCTTCAACAGACCAGATCAATATATCTTGAGCATGTAAACAGACACTGCATGTGGATAGTAAACTGGGTCCAGAATACAACAAAAAAAAGAGAGTAGATGGAATTTCATTTGGGAAATTATGCTTTATTTTCAACTATCCCAATTTCTTCCTGAAACAAAAACACTCCTTTTTAACATCAACATTCTTCCGGTGATGGTATATGGCTATGGATAAAATACACATAATATATATTAAAAAAATCAAAATTTTAAGCGGTCTAAAGGGCAACAGATAAATGTGTAGAAGGCAAAAGCAGGATGAGCAGAGGAAAAATCATAGGCTCAACATCATATATGGAACAGAAAAAAAGAGGCCATTAAGTCCAATTTCCTCATCATACAGATGAGGCCTAGAAAGATATAAATTACACAAGGTCACATAGGCAGTAACTGGGAATCAGTTTACACATAGGACTCTTACCAAGTATTGTTTGTGTGAAAGAAGTTGTGCGGAGGATAGCATCTAGGAGATGCATGAAAAGGAGGCAGATTGGTAATGAAGCAAGAAGTTTATCAAAATTTTTTAAACAAAAACAAACAGACGCTAAACCAAGAATTTTTTTTCATTTTTCAAATGCTTTATTAATTTCTGATTTACATCATTCATTTCCG
Organism: Petaurus breviceps papuanus; assembly: GCF_028583685.1. Taxonomy (NCBI): domain Eukaryota; kingdom Metazoa; phylum Chordata; class Mammalia; order Diprotodontia; family Petauridae; genus Petaurus; species Petaurus breviceps. The sequence goes on along the minus strand of NW_027185863.1, from coordinate 2,760,580 downwards.
CCAGATTTTGAGTTACAAATTTTCTCCCTGTTTTTCCCCTACCCACCCCCCAAAATAGCAGTCCCACAGGATATCCCCTCCTCCAATCTGCTCTCTAATATATCTTCTCCCATACCCCTTTCGACTTTTACAGTAGGGCATGGTGAATCTCTATGCCCCGGTGCCTGTATATCTTATTTCCCAATTACATGTAAAATAGTATTAATAATAGTATGTATGTGTGTATATATATATATATTTAAACATTTGATTTTAAAACTTTGAATCCCAGATTCATTCCCTTCCTCCCTTGTCACCCTCCCTTACTGGGAAGATAAGCATTTCAGTATAGGTTGTACATGTGTAGCTAATGCAAAACATTACCATAGTAGATATATTGTAAAAGACTGACTATATTTCCCTCCCTCCTATTCCACCTCCCACTTGTTCTATTGTCTACTTTGATCCTATTCCTTTTCAAAAGTGGATGCCTCCAACTTCCCTCCCCCCCAGCCTGCCCTCCCATCATCCCCCCTCTCATCCCCTTCCCTCGTACTCTCTTGTAGGGTGAGATACCCTATTTAGTGTGTATGTCTTTCCTTCCCTGAGTCAAATTCAATGAGAATAAGGTTGACCTATTCCCTTTTGCCTTCCTATTCTTACCCTCCATTGTGACCATTTTCTCTGGCCTCTTCTATATGAGATAGTTTACCCCATTCTGTCTTTCCAAATCTCCTCTCATTATATTCCCCTCTCACCTTTTGATTTCACCTTTTAAGTATCATCTCTTTCTATTAAATTGGTCCTGTGCCCTCTATTTATGTATACCTGTAGACATATATACACACATTCACATATGTACTCATACGCCCGTATACACTCCGATATAGACATATATATATATATATATATATATATATATATATATATATTTCTAGTCCCTTCAACTATTTTCATACTGAGAAAAGTTTTATCAGTTACAATTATCATTTTTCCATGTAGGAATGTTAATAGTTCAACTTTGATGAGTTCCTTATGATTTCTTTTCCCTGTTTACCTTCTCATGTTTCTCTTGCTTCTTATATCTGAATGTCAAATTTCCTATTCAACTCTGGTTTTTTCATCAAGAATGCTTGAAAGTCCTCTCTTCCACTGAATGACCATATTTTCCCCTGAAACATGATACTCAGTTTTGCTGGATAGGTGATTCTTGGTTTTAATCCCAGCTCCTTTGACCTCTGGAATATCACATTACAAGCCCTTCTATCCCTCAGTGTAGAAGCTGCCAGATCCTGAGTTATCCTGATTGTATTTCCACAATATTCAAATTGTTTCTTCCTGGCTGCTTGTAATATTTTCTCCTTGATCTGGGAATTTCGGGACCTGGCTATAATATTCCTAGGAGTTTTCCTTTTGGGATCTTTTTCAAGGGGTGATCGGTGGATTCTTTCTTTCTTTCTTTTTTTTTTTTAAAGCAATCAGGGTTAAGTAACTTGCTCAAGGTTACACGGCCAGTTATTTCTGGGTGTGGGGCTGAGTGTCTGAGCCCGGGATTCGATCTCCAGGTCGTCCCAACACTGGAGCCGGTGCTCTTACTCGCTGAGCCACCTGGCCGCCCCTAAGCAATTGGGGTTAAGTAACTTGCTCAAGGTTACATGGCCAGGTGTTTCTGGGTGGGTGCTAAGTGTCTGAGCCCAGGATTCGATCTCCAGGTCGTTCTGACACTGGAGCCGGTGCTCTTACTCGCTGTGCTACCTGGCCGCCCCACGGTGGATTCTTTCAACCTCTATTTTGCCCTCTGGTTCTAAAACATCAGGGCAGTTTTCCTTGAGAATTTCTTGGAGGATGATTTCTACGTTCTTTCTTCAATCATGGCTTTCAGGTAGTCCAATAATTTTTAAATGATCTCTCCTGGATCTATTTTCCAGGTCAGTAGTTTTTCCAATGAGAATTTCACATTGCCTTCTATTCATTCATTTGCTTGGATCTGTTTAACAGCATCTTGATTTCTCAGAAAGTCATTAGCTTCCATTTGCTCTAATCTAATTCTGAAGGAATGATTCTCTTCAGTGAGCTTTTGAGATTCTTTTTCCATCTGGCAAATTTGGCTTTTTAAGGCATTCTCTCCTCATTGCTTTTTTGCGCCTCTTTTGCTATTTGAGTCAGTCTGTTTTTTAAGGTGTTATTTTCCTCAGTCAGGCTGTTGACTCTCATTTCATAATTTTCTGGCATCCTTCTCATTTCTCTTCCCAATTTTTCCTCCACTTCTCTTATCTGCTTCTTAAGGTCCTCTGTGGCCTGTAACCAGCTCATATTTTTCTTTCAAGCTTTTCGTGCAGGAATTCTGACTTCACTGTCTTCCTCCTGTTCCATGCTTTGATCCTTTTTGTCCCCAAAATAGGAGTCTAATGTTGGATTGTTCTGCTTGGTTTGTTTCCTTTGCCTGGTCATGTTGCCACTCAGTCACTTGACTGTCCTCAGTGGGAGTTTAGCTTCTCTGTGTCATTTTGTGGGTTCTGTAGCTCCAAAATTTGTTTAGAGTCCCCTTTTACATGAATTGGAGGTGGTGGGAACCGGAGCTGCACAGAGGTCCTGTTTCTACTCTGCTATCTTGACTCCGCCCCTTAACTCCTAAGAATTTTTTTAAAAGCCATTTGGATGTCTTTTAAAATTCTTTTCCAAATTACATCTTAATGTGAACTGCTTCTCTTTTAAAAACCATAAGGCTCAATGTTACTTCTGATTACAGATTCTGGCTGATGCTTGTTATCATTATGTAACTAAAAAATTAGCTCTGAAATTATGAGATATAACCAGTTATGAAATGGGCAGATCACCTAAAACACAGAATTAGTACAGGATTACTACTACCACCACCATCATCCTCCCCTGCAAACAAAAAAGAACAAAACAAAACAAAAAAAGCAGCTCTCACAGCCCTAACTCAGTTTGGGTGGAAGGGAAAAACCAGTATTGAGGTTTTTCTTTGGAATAGATTTCTGGACAACATGAAAATAATTAAGATGTATAAAAAAAGAATTATGTCCTACCAAATACTTTTACACTCTGATGAAGATCAGACTTTGTAATAAGATTCTTATACCTGGTTATAAATTATTCATAACACTTAAGAATAAGATTATATGGATGTCAGAGCTGGCATTTTATCAGAACAAGCTAAAGTTTTAGTTAAATTGAACAATTTCTCCAGTCATTTCAGGTTACTTAGCAATCAAATATCACCAACTACTATTCATTGTTCCATAATTTAACATAATACTTTAATGAGTCCTGGCTATAGGGAAACTAGAACTAAAAGTCAGTTCAATTCTCAAATAAAGGGAACCTTTTTTTTAACAATGGAAGTACATATTAAAAAACATTTAACATACCAAATTCAGGTTTATTTATAGGATTTCCCACAAATCTGACATTTCCATTATAATCTGATCTATAATCTTACAAGAAAACATAACCTAACTACATATAAGAAAGAAACATTTACAAATAATTTAATCATTTTAAATACTTGTAGAGGCTCTCATGACCTTGAAACAAGATTATCTATTACCACCAGTTAAAACTAAAAGCTACATGCAATAAAAGACACAAGTATGCAATCCTGTACTGTGATGTCTGACCTTACACAGCAGTAGAAGTAGTATCTCTATCAACGCCATATTTCCTACTGGAGAAGTATAAATGATATTTTTTATTCACCTAGCAATTCGATTAAAATTTGGAGAGATCTGAGGGGCCCATGTTAAAGTAATGTGTGTTCAATATCCAACTCTGTAGTAAATTATTTCTCCAACAGAGTAACTGTACTTACATCAATATCCTCCTGGGTAAAAGTTTCTGGATCCTCTCCCATCATGTTGGCTAAATGTCTCTTTCCTATGTTGAATTCTTCAATCTGTTTTTTAATAAAAGCCACTGTACATTCTTCACGTCCTGAGGTTGCAACATTTTTCTTCTGTGTTGGGCTGGTTGTATGTATTAACCTTAATACCTGACCAAAAACAAAAAAACAAAAGAAAATTTTATTTCATTCTTGCAGTAGTCATCTCTAAACAAAAGAGGATGTAAAGCATACATCACCTCTAAAAAATCAGTTAGAAAAGGGGAAGGAGGGTTTAGTTTATAATGTGACGGTTCCTTAGCAATATTAAAGGCACACTATTACATACAGTATCTTGAATAGTCTGACATATAACCAAGATATAGAAGCAAGTAACTACTATATGAATCTACATTTAAAACACAAAACATAGATGTCTTTAATTGTGATCTTCATCAAACGTGAACACAATACAAAACTATTCACTAAAGAAATAACTGGAAATATATACTGATGTAAAATATTAAGTAGAAGTTATAAAGCAAAGTCAGTCTGTAAACAAGCATTCATTAAGTTCCTACTATGTAAGAGCAAGGAAGACAGTATCACTGGATGTTAAAGTGTGTGGAGGGGAGTAAAGTGTAAGAAAGTGAAGAGGAGGTAGGATAGAGAAGGTGACCTGGGTAGAGGCTGCTGTGCCACCTGAAAGCCCCACAAGAGTCACTGGTGAAGAGTTCTCCTTTATTAATCACTAGCCCCTGGCATGGACAATTAGAAGCTGGGCACCTTGGAGAAACTGTTCTGAGGCCAGAAGAAACAAAGTTGGTACCAGGAATAAAAGTTAAAGGGTGATAAACCAATTGGTTCTATCATGGCTCTGCAAGATGGGGTTCAATGTCATTCCTTCTGGTAACTGTCCTCAACATTCAACTGATCTGGATGCTCAGTTAGCAGATATGTAGAAAACCAGAGTCTGAGCAGGAAAATGATAAGACCACAAAGGACCAGAAAGTGTCAAGGAAAGATGCTGCAGACTCCAGTAGGACATTATTTGTCAAGGTCTACTCTAGCCAGAGGAAAAGTATGTAGCTGTGGATGGTCCCATGTTCTTGGAAGATAAGGCTTGGGATGAGCGATAAAGCATCCATGTCATTGCTCCCAATCAGGTTATGTGTTACCTAATGGCAAAGGAGATATATCTATATCTATGTCTATATATGTATTATATATATACATACACACATATGTATATATACATATATAAAGTTTGTGTACACATACACACACACACACACACACTCTCTCTCACTCTGTCTCTCTTTCCATAAGTATGGTTCTTTTCCTCAACATAGTGGCCCCAGACCACATGTTCATCTATATCATCAAGGACAAAAGTTCCTTTTATTACCTCAAGGTTATGGCCAAGATGCTTCTCTAGAGGCTGGAAAGCCAAGCAGAACTAATCCTAAACTAGAATAGCAAGATACATAGGCCTTTGTCAGCTGAAAAGGAAGGGCTGTCTTTGTCTGAGAAACACTACAAACCATGGACCTTATACTCATGGTGAAGAGCCTATCCTGCTAAAGATAGGTATACCATTTAGCTTTGCTGGAAAGTCAGAGGCAGACATAAGAGCTGAAATAGTATTGAAAGCTTCTGAGGCAAAGCTGAGAGGGTATGGGGATAGCAGCAGCTACTGGGATACTAGACCTATTGAGTTCAACCATGTTCCACCCACAAACAACAAGACCGCCATTGTGCCAATGGCAGTCATTGTGGCCCAACTGCTTGTATAGGATGCTATGTTCTCTACTTAGGGTGTAAAATTCTAGATGATAAAGGTTTTCATTGACAGTTACTATGAGGAATACACATGGTCACCATGTTTAGTTTGAGGGCAATCCAGCACATGTCCATCAGAAAAAAGGATACCCAGGTGTTTTAATTCTACAAGGTAAGCCTCTCCTTACCCTTTTTTTAAAATTTATTTTTAGCTTTCAACATTCATTTCCACAAGATTCTGAGTTACAAATTTTCTCCCTGTCTTTCCCCTACCCCCACTCCAAGATAGCAAGCCTACTGAATACCCCTTCCCCCAATCTGTTCTCTCTTCCCCCCCCCCCATCTCCCCCACTAACTTTCTAGTAGGGCAAGATGGATCTCTATACCCCAGGGCCTGTATATCTTATTTCCCAGTTGCATGTAAAAAATAATTTCTTTTTAACATTTGTTTTTAAAGCTTTGATTTCCAGATTCTTTCCCTTCTTCCCTCCTCACGCACCCTCACTGGGAAGATAAGCAATTCAGTATAGGTTGTACATGTGTAATTACACATGTACATGGTAGTTATACTGTGAAAGACTAACTATATTTCCCTCCATCCTATTGCGCCCCCCCCCCCACTTATTCTATTTTTTACTTTGACGCTTTCCCTTTTCAAAAGTGTGTGCTTCTAGGGGTGGCCAGGTGGCTCAGCGAGTAAGAGTACCGGCTCCAGTGTTGGGATGATCTGGAGATCGAATCCCGGGCTCAGACACTCAGCACCACACCCAGAAATAACTGGCCGTGTAACCTTGAGCAAGTTACTTAACCCCGATTGCTTAAAATTTTTTTTAAAAAAAGCGTGTGCTTCTAACTACCCTCTCCCCCAGTCTGCCCTCCCTTCTATCATCCCCCCTCTTATTCCCATCCCCCCTACTTTCCTGTAGGGTAAGATACCCAAATGAGTATGTATGCTATTCCCTCCTTAAGCCAAATTCAATGAGAGTAAGATTGACCTATTCCCTTTCACCTTCCTGCTCTTCCCCTCCCTTGTAACAGTTTTCTATTGGCTCTTTTCTGAGATAATTTACTCTATTCTATCTCTCCCTTTCTCCTCTCTTAATTTTATGTTTTATTTTTTAATATATTTTATTTTTTAGATATCCTCCATCCCTTTGTATTCAACTTAGCCTGTGCCCTATGTATACACATATACACACATTCACATATGTATTTATACATTCATGCACCCACCTATACATACACATATATGTATGCACACACATATATACATATATATTCCCTTTAACTATCCTCATACTGAGAAAAGTCTCATGAGTTATACTTATCGTTTTTCCATGTAGGAATGCAAATAGTTCAACTTTAATGAGATCCTTATGATTTCTCTTTCCTGTTTACCTTCTCATGCTTCTCTTGCTTCTTGTATTTGAAAGTCAAATCTTCTGTTCAGCTCTGATTTCTTCATCAAAATACTTAAAAGTCCTCTATTTCATTGATGACCATATTTTCCCCTGAAGCATTATACTCAGTTTTGCTGGGTAGGTGATTCTTGGTTTTAATCCTAGCTCCTTTGACCTCTAGAATATCATATTTTAAGCCCTTCAATCCCTTAGTGTAGCAACTACTAGATTTTGTGTTATCCTGATCGTGTTTCCACAGTACTCAAACTGTTTCTTCTTGACAGCTTGTAATATTTTCTCCTTAAACTGGGAACTCTGGAATTTGGCTATGTTGGTGAATTCTTTCCATTTCTATTTTGCCTAGAAATTTTGCCTGAGAAAAGTCTCGTGAATTACAATTATCATTTTTTCCATGTAGGAATTAAAATAGTTCAACTTTAGTCAAATAGTTTAAATTTCCCTAGGTTCTAGAATATCAGGGCAATTTTCCTTGAGAATATCTGGAAGGATGATTTCTAGACTCTTTTTTTTTTTGTTCTTTATTAATCTTTTTATTTACTTTGAGTTTATAAGATTCAGTTCTCCAGTTCTTTGAGTTACAAATTTTCTCTCCCTCCCCTCCTCCCTTCCCCCCCCCTCCCATGGCAGCATACAATCAGGTATAGGATCTCTAGATACTTTCACATTAGACTGTTCCGGTTATAAAGAAGAATTGTATCAGATGGAATGAACAGTGGGAAAGAGGAAACCAAACCAAACAAGAAAAAGCAAGAGAGCAGGTAATTTGCTTCAATCTGCATTCAAACTCTTAGGCTCTTTTTTTTTTTTAATCATGGCTTTCAGGTAGTCCAATAATTTTTAAATGATCCTCCTGGATCTATTTTCCAGGTGGGTGGTTTTTCCAATGAGATATTTCACATTGCCTTCTATTTTTTCATTTGTTTAGATCTGTTTTATAGTATCTTGATTTCTGATAAAATCACTAGCTTCCATTTGCTCTAATATAATTTTGAAGGAATTATTCTCTTCAGTGAGTTTTTCAAATTCTTTTTCCATCTAAGCACTCTGACTTTTTAAGGCATTCTTCTTCTCATTAGCTTTTTGGGCCTCTTTTGCCATTTGAGTTAGTCTATTTTTTAAGGTGTTATTTTCTTCAGTATTGGGGGGGGTCTCCTTTAGCAGGCTGTTGATTCGTTTTTCATGATTTTCTTGCATCATTCTCATTTCTCTTTCCAATTTTTCCTCCACTTCTCTTACTTGATTTTCAAAATCCTTCTTGAGGTCCTCCATGGCCTGCAACCAGTTCATATTTTTCTTGGAAGCTTTAGATGCAGGAGTTTTGACTTTGCTGACTTCTTATGGTTCCATGTTTTGATGCTTTTTGTCCCCAAAAAAGGACTGTATAGTCTGATTGTGCTTCCTCTACTTGCTCATGTTGCCAGCTAATTACTTGACTTTTGAGCTCTTTGCCATGGTAGAACTCTGCTTCCAGAGTGGAGAGAGCTGTGTCCCAAATCACTGGGGTTTTTGCAGTTGTCAGAACTATGAGGAGAGAGCCCTCTCCACAGCCACCTCAAGCTCTGGCACACACACCTCAGGACCCCTGTCCAAGACTGTGACCCAGATCCAGACAGGTCAAAGCAAGAGTGATTACTGTCTGAACGGTTGCTTGGTCCCCCTGTGATCTGCAGACCATGAACTCTGAAGGCAGCCACGTGGCTGAAGCTGCAGCCGCCATGTCTCTGCTACCTCTTGCCCCAGGGGCAGAGGCTGGACCACACTCTTCTCCACCCAGTCCCAACAGAGTTCCCTACTGACCTTTTGCTTTCTCTTTGGTATTTATGGGTTGAGAAGTCTGGAAACTGCCACAACTGCTGATGATTCACTCCTCTGAAGTCTGTTCCAGCTGGTCTGCGGTCCTGGTCATGCCTGTCCCAGGTGTGGGACTGCGTGGCTCACATGGGATTGTGCTTGGCTTCCAGCTTGGTGTGATAGATGCTTCCTGCTGGCCTGCCAGGTTGCCTTCGGTGGGAGATTTGTTTCTCTCTGTCACTTTGTGGGTTCTGTAGCTCTAAAATTTGTTAAGAGTCATATTTTACAGGTATTGGAAGTGACTGGGGCAGGAGTTCAGTAAAGGTCTTGCTTTTACTCTGCCATCTTCTACCCTAAATCTTAAAGCAAAGTCTACTATAGTCCTAGAGAAGACATAGTCATTGCTTCTGCTTTCTTCAACTTCCTTGGACAGTTCATCCACTTGCTTGAGTAGGGTAATTCAGTTCACTGTATCTTTGTCTATAATGATCAAGGCTATGAGCAGACAGTAGAGGGCCCATAATTGCTGTACTGAGTAGAGATCATACTCAGCCTGGAATGACTGCTGAGGAAATTCTCATAAGGATGAGGTGGAGCCATCCCAGTTCATCCTGGAGAAGCTCTGAGACTGGGACATTTTGATATGGGTGCCAGAGTAGTACATGGTCACAAGCACATTTCCTGTTCTTCATGTCTCCTTCACTTCATGATGAGGCCTACAAAGATGAACGATGGCTACTTCTATGAGGCTTTTCTTTATTTCTTTTTTGGATTGGTTAATTTGATTTTTTTTTCCTGTAGGAGGGATTTTATTTGGTTTTAGTTTTCAACGTTCACTTCCATAAAATTATGAATTCTAAATTCTCTTGCCATCTCTCCCCTCTCAACCATGAGAAAGAAGAAATAAACAACAACAACAAAAAAAAGAAAGCAAATAATATGCTTTGATCTGCATTCAGACTCCATAGTTTTTTTTGGATGTGGACAGCATTTTCTATCATGAGTCTTTTGGAGTTGTCTTAGATCCTTGCATTGCTGAGAAAAGCAAAGTCTATCAAAGTTCGTCACTGAACAATGTAGCTGTTACTGTGTACAATGTTCTCCTGGTTCTGTCACTTCACTCAGCATCAGTTTATACAAGTCTTTCCAGGTTTTTCTTAAGTCTGCTTGCTCATCATTTCTTACAGCACAATAGTACTGTATCATATTTGTATACCAGTCAGCCATTCCCCAACTGATGGGCATACCCTCAATTTCTAATTCTTTGACACCACAAAAAGAGCTGCTATAAATACTTTTGTACATGTGGGTCTTTTTCCCATTTTTGTGATCTCTTTGGGATATAGTCCTAGAAGTGGCATTGCTGGGTCAAAGGGTACATACATTTTTAAAGCCCTTTAGGCATAGTTCAAAATTGCTATGAGGCCTTTTTCAGGAAGCACATGATCAATAACTTCACCAGTGAACAGCCAAACAAGCTGTGTTATATGATGGTGATGGCATACTATTGTGCCACAGAAATGATGAACAGGATGGTTTCAGAAAAAAACAAAGACTTATATGAACCAACACTGCACACAGTAACAGCAATATTTTGTTCAGCTGCAAATGACTTAGCTATTCTTAGCAATACAATGACCTGAGACAATTCTGAAGGACTTATGATTAAAAATGCTATCCACCTCCTGAGAAATAAGTGACGGAGTCTGAATGCAGATTGAAGTATATCTATATTTTTTAAACTTTTTCATTTTTGTTTGTTCTATGACAGATTTAGCTTAGAACTTCATTTTTTTTGCTTATATTTTTAAGTATGATCTTTGGTTCTTCTATAGATGGACAAATGTATATGTTGATGGAAACTTTAAAAATTAGTAATTAAAAAATACTCTCATATTTGTCAATTTTTTTATCCAATAAAAGAACTGAGTTCTAATCCTAGCTCCATCATTTGCTAGAAAGAAAGGCTATATATTACAACAAATAATAAAAATAGGTTCAGTTTAGCTTGAGAATGAATTATACAGGCTTCATATTTATTTGATGGGATAAGGGAGTTGTTTAAATATAAAGATGATTTCTTATTACTAGCAATTAGGCTCAACATGCTAGTTTTCGCAATAAGAGCTTTCACATCATTTTAAAATATCAGTAATTATATTATACTGGCTGTTGCTGATCCCTTTGTACTATGGCATTGAAAATATCTCCCCAAGGCAGTAATACTTCATCTCTGACAAAGTGGTTACAGAACCAGAAAAATGCATTCAGATGACATTCAGTTGTCATTCAGTAGTCTGGTACAATGAGAACATGTCCTTTTTCTAATCTTTGCCTTTTCTTGATTTTCAAAATTGATTTAAACTCATCTGTCATTATAGCTAAGCAAAAAGGAAAAAGACTAGAAGATTAGCAATGAACTAGTTGATAATATTAGAAATAAATATGCTCTCAATACTCATTGGTGATTTGGAGAATTCTTTTATATAGCCTACGGTTTGCAATTCTTCTTTTTGGAAATTGAATGTTCATATCTTTTAATTTTTTAACCACTTAGGGGTTTTGGTGATTTGTAAGAGTAGCTTAGGCCATCTATTTCATTTCATTGCCTACATGTCTTAGATATCAGTCTCTTATCAAGAAACATTTTACATAGAAATTTCCCCCAAAGTGCATGCCTTCTTATCCTAGTTGCATTAATTTTGTTCACACAAAAGATTCTCAATTTCATAAAGTTATTTGGACATTATTTTCTAATTCTAGCTTTGAATATAACATTGTTTCAAACAACGTGGATTACTAAACACAAAAGTGACTCAGTTTGGGGCAGCTAGGTGGCACAGTGAATAGAACACCAGCCCTGGAGTCAGGAGGACCTGAGTTCAAATATGACCTCAGACACTTGACACACTAGACTAGCTGTGTGACCTTGAGCAAGTCACTTAACCCCAACTGCCTTACCTTCCCCCTCCAAAAAAAAAGAGTGACTCAGTTGACTTAAACTGAAAAGTGTAATCATTCAGTATCAAAAGGCAATTGTAACCCCATGGATTTCTATAATAAAAAGATTAGGGTATAAATACTGTGTTTTACTGGGATATAAATTTCTTCTGCTCAGAAATGCCCAAGAATACAGCTCTTTTAAAACTTTTTATAACATTTAGCTTTTCATAAACAACATATTTAACTTTTACACTTTACACAATGATTTCAATACGTTACTGCTATGCTAACCAACTGGAAGCAAAAATACTATGAAATGATAAGTGGTGATCTATATCATTACATAAACATATTCTGAGGAAGGATTTTCTTTCTTTGCTATTTGTAACCCCATCCAACCTGGCACTTAATGGGCAATTAATAAATACTTGCTGTGAATTCTTAATAATCAACAGGTACCTTGACTAATCTTTTATAAATAGATTTATTTTTGTTAGCTCAGGAAAGTTTTCAAAATACCGACTTTATAGATTGTGGCAAAGAAGGAACAAATATGAAATGAAGCTAAGAAGATATGAGCTGTGACACTAGGGAGAACAACCTATTAAAAGTTTCTTTTTTAAATTCATAAAACAAAACAAGTAGAGCTGTCTGTGCATATGGTCATACACAACTTTTATTTGAAAAAAAGTTTAAACATTTAATTAATGAAAATTTATTGATGCCTTTTTTGTTACATCAGTTAATTCCTGATATTGATCTTCCCTACCCGTTTCCCCATTCCCTCATCAAAGAATTATCCCTTAAGGAAAACTAAATGGGGGCAGCTAGGTGGTTCAGTGAATAGAGCACTGGCCTTGGAGTCAGGAGGACCTGAGTTCAAATCCGGCCTTAACCCCAGCTGCCCTTCCTTCCCTCACTCCAAAAATTCAAAATTCCTCCAATAGGTAAGAAATTACTTTACCATTTGTCCTATGGGTTCAGGATTGACCACTGCACATTGAATTTAATCTGAATTCAGCTGCTGTGGTAAGAGAAATAATTTACTAAGACCTGGCCCTAAAGTTTGAGCTAATTTTTCCCTAAAGACATGAAAGATATTGCCAATACTTGACTGGCCCAGGGATCAAAAAACAGGAAGTGGAAAAATAGAGACAGTAAATGTAGATGGCTTTTTCTATGCATTTGACTATGAAAGGAAGGTGATATATATAGAGGTCATGGGGAAATGGCAGAACCAAGCCATTACACATCTTTGAGTTTCCATATTCCATAAATGACCGTGAAATGGATATTGGACATGGGTACTGACATGGGATGAGAGGCATTTGGGCAAGGAAGGAAAGAGATTTATATCTACCTGAACAATGAGCACTGTGCTGTAGGAAAAATATCTACCAGAGTCCTCCACCATGTGAACTGGGCTAGTTCTTTTATTTAACAGGTACTGAAACCTTCCTAAAGACTTAATTGACTCCAAAGAATAAGGGCTCAGGCCCTCAAAGTCACTTCCAGGTTGTCTCAGCACAAAAATTAACAGAAGCTCTAGTTCTTCCTTGATATTTGACCTATGGAGGACATCACAGAAACAGGAAAGCTGTTGAATGAACTAGTTGTCCTTTCTGAATATCTTTCTCCGACTATGACTAAGTAAATATCCTTTTGTTAACTGTCTCAAATGTTATAGGTATTTCCTTTTAGTTCAATACAGAAACTACGAATTACAAAGGGAACCACTTTGAGTTATGCTTTTTTTCCACTATAGGGCATCCTTGCTGATGTCTAAAGTCTTTCTGTTAACTCTCAGATGGTTTATGGGTGTCTTCTGGTTCTGTTTTCTTCCATCTATATCAATTCATAGAAATCTTTCCATGTTTTTAATTCCTTATATCCACTATTTCTAACAGCACCTCTCCCTGCTACTTCCATCAGCTCCCTTTTCTTTGTTGTCTTCCTCCATTAGAATGTAAGCCCCTTGAGGGCATGGACTGGCTTTCATTTTCCTATTATTTATATTCCCAGTTTTGAACATAGTATTTAATAAATGCTTGTTGCCTTGCCTTCCTTTCTTCCAAGACACAGAAACTTTGTTTTCATAATGCTGTTCAAGTTTATATTTAATGATTTTAATTCAATAATCGCTCTTATCTGATGGTATACACTGTGACTGATATTCTTTATATTCACTTTCTAATACAAATTCCTATAAAAGAAAAATATTCTAATAGTTCATATTTACATGGCACTTTAAGGTTCACCAAGCACTTTACTCATGATAATTTTGCACGTTAGGGTAGGGTTAACAGAACTATTAACAAAAATAGGTAATGCAATATTGATTGTTATTGTAAAACATAGGGTAAGAAAAATCATGTTCTGAAAAATGTTTGTGTTCAAATATCTTGGTTGATGGGGAAAAAAATTAATTGATGTCTTAACATATTTCACAATGGCTATGTTTCTTATTATTACACTGTTAAATAGATATAAGATTTTATTTATAAATATTCAGAGAAGAAAATTCCCTGAATTTAAGGGGAATATTCTCATTTTTTTTTTTACTTTATTCTGTCATTTACAAAAAATAAAATTAAGGTGTTTTAGTCTGTGACTATCTTGTTATCCTTAAGTTTCCTAAAAATGTTCATGGTCATGGGCAGTACTAAAGAAAATTCTGCTGGAAGTATCATCCTAAGTTGAAAGAATATACTATAGCTACTAAAGAAAAAAGAACTGCTTTAAATCACGAGTTATTTTCATCTTAAAGCTCTATCCAAGTATAACAAAGTAATTATCAAAGTCTCACAAAAGAAAATTATTAAAAAGTTTTGACACTTTTAATATTCAATTTTACACATGTGCTATATGAAATCATCTATTTTTTGGGAAAAATATACTTTGGATTTCTTTTAATAAAGACAGCTGTGCATAATTGTTTAACAACATGACATGAACATTCATAATATTTATTAAAAACATCACACTGCTAAGTCAAAAAGTCATTAAATATATTTGTACAATGCTAAGAATAGTACTAGAGAAAAAAAGGTTCAGACAAAGATATTTCAGTTCAAAAGATGGTTGCTTTAACTCAATCTAAACTAAGTATTTGGACTGAATTTTGAAATAACTGGATTTTTAGTTAGTATTGAAAAGAATTTGTCTTTTTTTTAACTAGAAAATAAGGCCTCCCCCACATGCTATTGTTTCTAGTAACAACTGAAAATACATGATTTGAGAGACAAGTCTTCAAGCTTTTCATTCTTATAGAATAGTATGGATAAGACTAGACTTTTTTTTTTTTGCAAAGATAATCAGTGGATTAGACAGCTATAATTTCAATCAAGCAGTCTGCCAAAGAAACAGAAGCTTCAATGACAGAGCAGTAATGTCCCAATTTTGGCTAAAAGCCAATTTTATACACTACTTTATTTGTCCTGAGGCACTATTAAGTAAGCCTCTTTTCAGTTTAATTACACTACTGACTGAACTCAGATGAAGCAATGCACTGATAATTAAAATGGTTTTTTAACAAAATTTGTTTTAAAAGTCTAAGACTAAGAGAAAGGGCAAAGATCAGGGGAAGAGAATATAGGGAGAGAAAAAAATGCAAATTTAACTCAGTCATTCTGGAGAGAGTGATCCCTGCAGCCTACAGAAGATTAAATAGCTCCATTTTAATTTCTATTTAGCAAAATTCACTTATTTGAAATTTCAAGATAAGAGGAAAAACTGAATGAATTTAAAAATAGATTAAAAGACATGGTGTTTAGGCGTTGTTTACAAAACTAATAGTACTATATGGCAAGCAAAAGTTATATTAAATGGGGGCGGAGCCAAGATGGCGGAGTAAAAGCACGACCGTCCAGTGGCTCTGGCTTCCACCTTCCCCAATCCATGTAAAAAGGGGACTCTAAACAAACTTTGGAGCTACAGAACCCACAAAATGACACAGAGAAGCTAACCTCCCCCTGAGGACAGCCCAGCACCACACCCAGGCTTTAGCCCCAGGGCAGGCCTGACCAGCCACCTGCCAGAGGGACTCCAGATCAGCAGCAGCTGTGGCCCTTTCCAGATTTATCAATACATAGATGCGAAGGACAAGGTGAGAGGCCAGTGCAGTCTGGACTTTGGGACCAGTAAGTGGGAGTGTGTGGCTTTTACCCCCGGGGCGAGAAGCCGCTGAGACCCCAGCACAGCCAGCCAGAGCCAAGTGGCAGTTTCAGCTCCTGGCCTGCAGAGTGTAGGGGGACCAAGCACTAGTCTGAGGGGTAATCGCTCATGCTTTAACCTGCTTAGATCTGGATTGCAGTCTGGGGTGTGAGTCCAGCTTGCCAGAGCGTGTGAGACCTCAGAGAGGGCACCCATCTAATACCTCCGGCAGCTGAGAAAACCCCAGCATTTGGGACGAAAGCTCCCCTGTCTGGTGGCAGAGTCCTACTGTGGCAAAAAGCCCAAAAGTCAAGTGACTGAGGGGCGACATGACCAGGCAAAAGAAACAAAGCAGACAGAAGATTCTTCCAACATTACACAACTATTTTGGGGACAAGAAGGACCAAGGCATGGAACAGGAGGAAAACAGTGAAGTCAGAACTCCTGCACCAAAAGCTTCAAAGGAAAATACGAGCTGGTTACAGGCCATAGAGGACCTTAAGAAGCAGATAAGAGAAGTAGAAGAAAAATTGGGAAGAGAAATGAGAACGATGCAAGAAAATTATGAAATGAGAGTCAACAGCCTGACTGAGGAAAATAATACCTTAAAAAATAGACTTACTCAAATGGCAAAGGAGGCTCAAAAAGGCAATGAGGAGAAGAATGCCCTAAAAAGTTTAATTTGCCATATGGAAAAAGAATCTCAAAAGCTCACTGAGGAGAATCATTGCTTCAGAATTAGATTGGAGCAAATGGAAGCTAATGACTTTCTGAGAAATCAAGATGCTGTTAAACAGATCCAAACAAATGAAAGAATAGAAGGCAAGGTGAAATATCTCATAGGAAAACCACTGACCTGGAAAACAGGTCCAGGAGAGATAATTTAAAAATTACTGGACTACCTGAAAGCCATGACCAAAGTAAGAACCTAGAAAGCATCCTCCAGGAAGTTCTCAAAGAAAACTGCCCTGATGTTTTAGAACTGGAGGGCAAAAGAGAGGTTGAAAGAATCCACCAGTCACCTCCCAAAAAACATCCCAAAAAGAAAACTCCTAGGAATATTATAGCCAGGTTCTGGCATTCCCAGATTAAGGAGAGAATATTACAAGCAGCCAGGAAGAAACAATTTGAATATTGTGGAAACACAATCAGGATAACCCAGGATCTGGCAGCTTTTACACTGAGGGATCGAAGGACTTTGAATGTGATATTCCGGAGGTCAAGGGAGCTGGGATTAAAACCAAGAGCATACCCAGCAAAAACTGAGTATCGTGTTTCAGGGGAAAATATGGTCATTCAGTGGAATAGAGGACTTTCAAGCATTCTTGATGAAAAAACCAGAGTTGAATAGAAAATTTGACATTCAGATACAAGAAGCAAGAGAAGCATGAGAAGGTAAACAGGGAAAAGAAATCATAAGGAACTTATCAAAGTTGAACTATTAACATTCCTATATGGAATAACAATAATTGTAACTTATGAAACTTTTCTCAGTAGTTGAAGGGATTAGAAATATATATATATGTCTATATATGAGGGTATATGGGCATGTGAATACATATGTAAAGGTATGCATGTATGTTTACAGGCAGACATAGATAGAGGGCACAGGACCAATTTAACAGGAAGGGATGATACTTAAAAGGTGAAATTAAGAGGTGAGAGGAATGTAATGAGAGGAGATGGGGAGAGACAGATTGGGGTAAACTATCTCATACAGAAGAGGCAAGGGAAAATGGTTACAATGGAGGGGAAGAATAGAAGGCAAAAGGGAATGGGTCAACCTTATTCCCATTGAATCTGGCTTGAGGAAGGAGTGAAATACACACTAAATAGGGTATCTCACCCTCCAGGAGAATAGGGGGGGAAGGGGATGAGAGGGGGGATGATGGAAGGGGGGGGGGGGGGGGGGGGGGGAGGGAAGTTGGAAGCACCCACTTTTGAGAAGGGACAAGATCAGGTTGGAGAGTGGAACGGGTGGGAGGTGGGATGGGAGGGAGGGAAGTGTAGTCAGTCTTTTACAATATATCTACTATGTTGTTGTTTTGCATTAGCCACACATGTACAACCTATACTGAACTACTTGTCTTCCCAGTGGAGGTGGGTGACAGGGAAGGAAGGGAATGAATCTGGAATTGAAAGTTTTAAAATCAAATATTCAAATATATATATGTGTGTGTATATATACATATATATATATATATATATATATATACTATTATTAATACCATTTTACATGTATTTGGGAAATAAGATATACAGGCACTGAGGCATAGAGATCCACCATGCCCTACTGGAAAAGTCGAAGGGGGTATGGGAGAAGATATGGGAGAGAGCAGATTGGAGGAGGGGATATCCTGTGGGACTGCTATTTTGGGGCAGTGTGTAGGGGAAAAACGGGAAGAAAATTTGTAACTCAAAATCTGGCGGAAACGAATGATGTAAATCAGAAGTTAATAAAGCATTTTTTAAGTAAAAAATTAATAAATAAAATTAAATTTAAAAAAGTTATATTAAATGTTATGTAAAAGTAACTCATTTCACAAATATACACTGAACAGTTGCCTTGTGCCTTAGCACTATTGGAGATATAAAAGATACGGCCTTGCTCTTATAAATGTACAGATGCACTGGGAAAACGAGACAAGATGCTACAATAAAACAATAGAAAATAATATAATATGGCAAAAACTTTCACCAGCACAGGTATTACTGGACATGGAGATGTGTCAAGGGGTGTATAACTAAGAATGCTAGATTTCAATAAAGGAAACTCTGGATTCAAATCCTGTCTTTTACCTTTACAAGGTAAATGACTAGTTTCAGTTTCCTCATCTGCAAAATGGAACATAACAAAGATGACTACAACAACAGCTGGCTTTAAACTTTGTCAAGGGTTTTACATATGTGATCTCACAGGTTCAAATGAGATACCGTATTAAAATGTTTTGCAAACTTAATGCCTGTTGTTATTTTGATTCTGAAGACCTAAGGTTGCACCCTGGCTCTATCCTGGGTGCACCTGTGTGATCTTCAATAAAGTCTCCTCAAAGCCTAAATTTCCTGATCTGTAAGATGAGAGATTTGAATTGCAAAATCTTTAAAAGTTCTCCCATCATATGGTGCTTTAGTTCATGTACCCAAGAATATTGGATTTTTATCTGCTATGACCACAAAGCACATTACAAGGAAGATAATGTTAACTGTGTTAGCTTCCCTTTAAATAAAAAATGAAAGATTCAATACAAGAGTGGAAATTTTAAAAATTGTTTTAAAGTGCCGAGGCAGCGACTCAATTATTCTTATACTGAGAAACTACCTGAACAGCTTCCAAAGTCATCAATAGCCTGCATCACCAGCTATATATGAAGGCTATAGGGAAACTTGTTAAAAAAAAAACCTATGGAACAGAAGAGCCAAGATGCTTGGGGGTGGGATTGAGGGGAAAGTTGCCCCAACAATCTCTAGCTGAGGCAAGAAACCAGGAATTACATGTTGCAATGGGTTATACTGGTTATTAGTGACAGAGGTAAAGTCAGCTCTGTACCAGGTGAATGATGAAATAACTGAGGAAAGAAAGGTTTGAGTTTCTGAGTACATCGGATTTGTTAAGCAAAGCATGTCAATTGTATAACAAATTGGCCCGAGGCTTCTTCAACTTTGGCACTGGACCACAAATACGAGAAGGCAGATTTTATGCATTAAAAACAATCAATCAAATAAAACCAATTAATTAAAAATACAATTAACCAGGATACAAAATTGGGCAATCTGATTTCTAACTGGAAGAAAGAATAGGGACCTTCCAAGTTGAGAGAGGGAGAACAAATAGCTGCAATTCCCTCAAATCAGAAAAAGAGATGTCCCATTGACCCCAAGTGTCTTTATTTAATCAAAGGAAAATGGAAACAAGTGACTGGCTAGCTACAGGATCAGTTTTCAGATAAGACATATGGGTTGTTTGAGATGTGTAATTGTAAGAAAACACTTCCTAGAAATCTTTAGATCTAAGCATGTTTCTAGGTCCTTAATTAAAGAGCTCTAAGCAGCAGGCAGAGGTGGTTCAGTTCCCCTGCAATGTAAGGCTATGTTCAAACAATGCAATAAAGCTTTCTCAAAATTCTCATTATGGACTAAAGTTTTCTCACAAGACAGAAATTGAACTAGACCCATAATTGAAAAGAAAAGGAACTGAACTAGCTCCAGAACTGAGTCACAAGATGGAGTCAGTATGGTTCAATCAATTCCCACTACCACTTGCTGTTTTAATTCTCTCAGCTCTGATGGAAGGAATCTATCTGTGCCCAGATAAATGGACTTGGGCTGGGCAGGCATCTTAACTCTGGACAACTGTCAATTTTTCCACTGTAGGATGCTGTTAGTGCTGGTAGGGAACAAAGCAGATCTTTCCCCAGAGAATCAAGTGAACCACATCATTGGAAGAAAGGAGGGAGGTGGAAGAACACTGAACTAGAAATCAAGATACCTGGATTTTAGTTCTGGTTCTGTCACACATGAGCTGTGAGTCTATGCAAGTGATTTAATCTCTTTGGGCTTCATTTTTCACAGCTGTATGGAAGTTAATTAAATGAAGCACAGTGCAGTGGAAAAAAGCCCTGGATCTGGAGTGAGCTTATGGCAGATGACCAGCAATATGCAGAATTAAATCTGTTGTCAATTAAATTACCAAGTGATTCCTTTATAGAACTTTAAAAAAATTTACAGAAACATTTATTTGAAAGACCAAAGGGTCTAAAATCTCACAGGAAATAATAAAAGACATGAGAATGAAGGGAGGCCTAAAGAATCAAATCTTAAATTAAATTACAAAGCAGTAAGTCATTCAAACTATTTGGTCCTGGTTAAAAGCAGATCACAGGAACAGTCAAGACAACCAAGATTCTGAAGAAATGTAAGGAAATAGCCTGTGTCTAGTAAACCCAAGAGCACAACTCACTAGGGAAGACCTCCCTATTCAACAAAAAGCCCTAGGAAAAAAGACCAAGAGACATTACCCAACGGATAGACAAGGTGTTCACAAATAGTTCTCAAAAAAATGACAAACTATTAACAACTGTATGAAAAACTGTTCCAAGTCAATGCACATCAAATGCGCATCAAAAAATTCTGAGGTTTCACTCCACACAAGAAACTTGGGGAAGGGAAGGGAGGGGGCCCTCAGAGAAGATAGGAATAGTTGATGTTAGAATGGCTTTTCTCTTTAGTGATCAAATCATCTCCCATGGATTCAATTATCATTTGCGGTTCTCACAACTACCTATCCAGTCCTAACTTTTCTGCTGACCTCCACTCTCCTATCCCGAATTGCCTATTAGGCATCTCAAACTGTATGCCTGGTGGACATCTTAAACTCAACACATTCAAAATGGAATTCTTTATCTTTCTCTCTGAACTCTCTCTCAAACTTTCCTATTGCTGTTTTTACACCATTTTCCCAGTCCCACAAGTTTATAATCTGAGTCATTCTTGACTCCTCACTTTTTCTCATTCCCCCCCTCCCCCCCAAGCTGTTGTCAAGGCCCGCAGATCACACCTCAGCAACATCTCTTCTACACAAACTCTTCTCTGCTCTCATACTTCTATTACTCACGTGAAGGCACTCATTTCTTCAGATATGGACTACTTTAATAGCTTCCCTAAGGTCAAAAATCTCTTTCCCCCCACCAGTCCAGCCTCCATTCAGCCACCACAGTGCATATCTCATCACAACTGCCTTCCACCCACTTTCAATATACTGCAGAGACTCCTTATCACCTCCAGGATTAAATACAAAAATCCTTTGCTTGTTGAATTCAAATTCAACCCTCTACTCCAACCCCCCTCAGGAAACTGAGGTACTCGGAGATTCAGTAATTTACTTAAACCTGAAGTCACACAAGTAGTAATCATCAGAAGAAGAATTTGAACTTAGGTTCTAACTTCAGAGTCAAGACCTCAATAATAAAATGAAGCATTTGAACAAAATGTACCTAGGACAAGAAGAGAAACCATTAATTGGGGGGGGGGGGCCGAGAAGGGGAACAGGGGTAGTATACAAAGAAAGGCAAAAAAAAAAATCTGCCTTCAAGGAGTTTACATTCTAATAGAGCAGATAACATGTAAATAACTAGTTACAAACAAAATAGTTACTGAATAGACATAGGAGGTAATCAGAGAGGGAAAAGAATTAACAGCTGAGTGTATAAAACATATTCTGAGAGGGGAAGGATTAACAACTCATATGATAAAGTTTTTAGAAGACGAAATACAAATAAGATAATAAAAAACCTTCCAAATTTCACAACAGAGAATGCACATTAAAACACCTGGAACTTTTTACTCACCTCTTTCAAATGGGCAAAGATTATTTTTTTAAATTTAAATTTATTTATTTACTTTTAGTGTACAACATTCCGTTTCACAATCCCCTGAGTTTCAAATTTTCTCCCCCTCCCCGCCATGGAGGCAAGTAATCAAATATAGATTATATAAGTACCTTCACACAGAACATTAGTCAAGTTGTAAAGAAGGATTATAACCAATGGGGTGAACAATGAGAAAGAGGAAATAAAACACAAATGAGAGAAAGCAAGCAGTTTGCTCCGATCTGCATTCAGACTCTAGCTCTTTCTCTGGAAAAGGATATCCCTTTCCATCCTGAGTCTTTTGTAGTTGTCTTCTGACCTTTTACTGCGGAGAGGAGCCCAGTCTATAAAAACTAGTCACACATACGATGTGTCTGTAATTTTATATAAAGTTCTCCTGGTTCTGCTCTCCTCACTCAGCATGGCAAAGATCATTTTTTAAAAGAGAAAACAGTAAAACAGTCAGAGGGCTCTGTGGGAAGACAGAGACACCAATACAGGTAGAGCTGTGACTTTAACCATTTTGGGAAAAAACTGGAACTATGGAAATAAAGCAAAAAAAATTATTCATATGCTTTTGATGGGGTATAGACTTCTGGGAACCCCTTGAACCCCCTGAATCTTTCCATTTGGTTTGGCATTGCCCATTATTAATGAGTGAATTTCTGTTACCCTTAACCTAGCCTAGCCCTCCACAGTCTGATATCTCCAGGTAGCCTTCAGCTACCTCCCACCCCTGATCCTATCAAAATATCTATGACCAAATCTGTTACCCTGAACCTAGCCTAGCCCTCCATTGTCGGCTACCTCTAGATTGCCTCCTGCAGTTTCTCACTCTTATTCCCATCAAAATACCATTCTCTTGCTTCATGGAGTCTGACCCCAGTCCATCAAGAATCCCTCATTAGACTCCTCCTCAAGACCCTCCCAAGATCCCTCTCACAATCTTTCTGCATATAAGATCCATCTAACTCAAATTCAGTCTGTGTCAGATTGTTCTGGCCCGCTTGTCAATACAAGAGTCACAAATGCTTAAGAGTCTACCCAATATGGTGAATCTTGAATAAATTTTGTTTTACTTTGGCTGAGCGAAGGTTTGAGTAGAATTCATTTGGCAGGATCCAATGTGTTGGCATTATGGGGTCTTGAGCACCTCTAAGCCCCAAACCTCAACACTTTGACCCAGAAATAGTATTACTGGGAATTTACTCCAAAGAAGTTTAAGACAAAGCTTCCTATATGTCAAAATATTTATAGAAGCACTACTTGTGGTTAGCCAATGATTGGGGAATATTTGAACACATAGTGGTAAGTGAATGTAGTGAAATATTATTGTACTCTAATTAATAATGAATATGAAAAATTCAGAGAAACTTGGGAAGATTTGTATGAACTGACGAAAAATAAAATGTAAGTGGAAGTGACAGTATATGATTGCAATGCTGTAAAGGAAAACAACACGTGGAGAAGATGTGGGAAAATTGGAACACTAATAAATTGTTGGTGGAGTTCTGAACTGATCCAACCAATCTGGAGAGCAATCTGGAACTGTACCAAAAAGGATATAAAACTGGGCATACCCTTTGATATAGCAATACCACTACTAAATCTGTATCCTAAAGAGATCGTATGAAAAGAGAAAAGGACAAAAATATTTATAGCAGCTCTTTTTGTGGTGGCAAAGAGTTCAAAATTGGGGGGGGGGATTCCCAACTGGGCATCAACTGGGGGAATGGTTGACCAAGTTGTGATATATGAATGTACTGGAATACTACTATGCTGTAAGAAATAATGAGCAGGTGGATTTCAGGAAAACCTGAAAAGGCTTACATGGACTAATGCTGCATGAAGTTAGAAAAACCAGAAGAACATTGTAGACAGCAACAGCAATATTGTGTGATGGCAAATTTTGATACTTAGTTCTTCTCAACAACACAAGGGATCTTGATCTTCCTCCTCTTCCAGTATGCTTACACCTCACACTCCCTCACATACCGGAAATCCAGTTACAAAGGCCTTCTTCCTTTTCCTTGAACAAAACACTCCACCTCCCAACTTAAGGTATTTTCACTGGCTACTGGCTGTCTCCCATGCCAGGACACTCCTCATCTCTGCCTCTCATTTTCTCTGGATTTTTTTAAGTCATAGCTAAAGTCCACCTTTTACAAAATGCCTTAATACCAATGTCTTCCCTCTGAGACTATCTTCAATACACTATATGTAATAAACATACCCATATTCATATACACAAATACCTATGTATATACATGTATATATGTGTATACATCTTATTTGTGCATATTGTCACCATTAGAGTGTGAGCTGTGTGAGAGAAGGGTCTGTTTTTTTGTTTCTTTGTTTTGTTTTTGATATTTTTTTCCTTTCTTTGAATCTAAGCTTCTTTGCAGCTTAGCACATTGCTTGGCACATATTAGGTACTTAATACATGCTTGTTGACTTTTTGCTATTCTACTCATCACAGTAACTGTTCCAAACTTTTTCATCCTTCTTTAAGACTCCTATGGCACACCTTCCTCTGCCTTCCTCAGATGAGGACCTTGATTTATACTTAAAAGAAAAACAAGCCATTTACTGAGAGCCCCCATTCTTCCCTTGTTTTCTTCTCACATCACTTAGACATCTTCTCCTACCATATTCTTTTCTCACATACAGAAGTAGGCCTCCTTGCCAAGGCAAACCCACTTTACATGCACCCTTGATTCCATCCCCTCCTTGCCTCCAGCAGATTGCCCCCACACTCTTTTTAATTTTTAATCTCTTCCTATATGGCCTACATTTTTGTGTTTCCCCTATTCTTAAAAAATCTTCACTTGAATCATCTCTCTGCTCCCCTGCTTAACTTAAACTCCTTGAGAAAGCCACCTACAGCAAATGCTTCCATTTTTCATCCTCTCAGACTAGCTTCAAAACCCTCTCAAATCTGGCTTCTGCCTTCATCATAGAGCTGAAACTACTCTCTCCAAAATTATCAATGATCTCTTTTTTTTTTTCTAAATGCTTTAATCAATGATCTCTTAACTGCCTGGTCTAAGGGCTTTTTCTCAATCCTCATCCTTCGTGCCCTCCCATGTAGGCTTAGACAACTTGTATTATTCTCTTCTTTTTCGGTTTTCAGACACTAATCTCTTACCGCTCCTCTGTGTTTAACACATCTCAGTTTGCTGGATCTTCCACTAACAATGGATGACCCCAAGGCTTTATCCTGGTATTATTTCTCTTTTCTCTATTTAAACCAGGAGATTTCAGTCTAGAGTCTGTAAAACTGTTACTTTTTTTAATTTTGATAACTATTTAAATACCCTTTTCTTTGTAATCCTATGTATTTTATGCATTTAAAAACATGATCTGAGAAGGGTCCCACAGGCTTTACTGGATTGCTGGGTAGGTCTATGACACACACAAAAATAAAGAATCCCTGCTCTAAACTATCTTACCTGATGATTTCATTGGTTCTCATGGGTTCAACTATTATCTCTTGAACTGATAATCATCTCAAACTCAACACATCCCAAACATTATCTTTCTCACTAAACCCTTCCCCTCTAGTCCACTTTCCCACTATTACAAATGGTACCAGAATCACTCTTCAAAGACATGCACTACACATATCCAATCCATTGCTGCCAAATCTTATTTCTACATCCAAAACTTCTGCAAAAATTCCTTTCTTTCTATTCACACAACTATCATCATTATACAGGCCCTCAACAGGAAGTGATAGCCTTCTGACTTTCTGTTTCTGACCTTCATCTCTCTTTCAGCAACCTGTTGGTCTCCTGTTCCCAGGGGTCAACATATTGATGCTGACCTTAGCAAGGATATAGGATTAGCATAGCACACTGCAGCCCAGAACTCCTGGACTCAATGATCCTCTAGCATAGGTTCCTAGCATGGGGGATACCACTCCCTGGGGTGGGGTGCCTTGGGAACCATGGGGGGCAGTAACTTCGGGTGCAATTGAGGGAACTTGAATAAAAATAAGTGTTAACCTAACCTAACCTCAGGGGGATGCTAAGGTGTTTTGTTTTGTTTTTCTTAAAGGGGGAGGGTAGGCCAAATAAGTTTGGGAACTTCTGCCTAGCCTCAGCTTTCCAAGTAGTAAGGCTAAGTGTACCACTACATCCGGCCACAAAGTTTTTTAAATGGTCTCCCTAACTCATCTCTCCCCACTCCACTCACCTGCTGAAGCGTCTTGCAAAGGTCTGGTCCTGTCACTACCTTCAAGACTCAGCTCAACTTCTAGCTTCTGCAGGAGACCTTTTAATCTCCCTGTCCCTTTCAGTATCCCTCCTCCGTGTCACCTCTAAGATTACCTTTCTTTTGTACTGTATGTATCTAGTATGTATACAATCATCTGCATGTTGTTTTCCCCATTAGAATGTGAACTACTTGAGAACAGAGATTATGTTTTTACCTTTCTTTGCAACCTCTACATTGAGTACTGTTCCTGGCACATACTAAGTGCATACACATAAATGACTGACTGGAGATGATACAGAAATCTATGAAGATGAGAATGATAAATGAGGACATTATTCCAAAAGGAAGATTGCCTCTAACTGGGACCAATATAAAAACACTGAGAAAGGCAGAAAATGAAGGTGAGAAATAACAGATAATGGTAGATATCCACGTCTTGCCTAGCTCTAAAGGTGACTTCTCAGTTTCATTTTGCAGAGGAAAAACTGAAATACTTAAGTTTGTTCTTCTGGTCACACCTTGGGCCTCTCTCTGAATTGTGACTACTGGACCATGCTCTTACAGAACTGCCTCTATCATTCAGGTTAAATGTGAAAGAATCAATAGCAAAGACAGTTCCTCATGAAGCTTATTAGAAGGTGACATAACACACAAGGGAATGCTGGCAAGGAAGAAGCATTGTGGTCAGAAAAAGGGGTATAATCTGATGCACCCTATCCAGGAACAACGGCAGAACTGATGTGATTGTTGGTCATACTTCCAGACTGAAAGAGGGAAGAGGGAAGGAGAAAATGGTCCATCCAACAGGCAGAGAGAGGGCTGTGGAGGAGGTGTCAGGATAGGAGAATAAAGTGAAAAATGGCTGAAGCTTTCCTAAAAAAGTGTTCCAGGGAGAGGATGTCACCAATCAGCAGAACAAGGTACTGGAAAGGGACTGCTAAATTAGTAATTAAAACTTCCCATAGATGAAACCAAATAAAAGGGAAGCTGGAAAGGGCCTGAGCATCCAGATGCCAAGGCCCTTGGCAAAAGCTAGACTTCAGTCAAGAACCTTGGAAGGCTGCAAAAAAGCACCCTCCCAGTAAAAACAGTCGTGGATCATTTTGTTGAAGAATTAGCTAAATTCAGATGCTCATGTAAAAGAGGAAGGCAGCATTCTAATTATTCAAACCTTTCAGGACCTTGAAATCCAAAAGAGAAGGCAGACCAACGGAAGAATGTTACAGTAAAACTAAATACAAGAACGTGTTTAAAATCAGAGTAACCACCAAGTATATCCAAACACTGTTACAAAGGCAGAGCTTGGAATTTAGGCTGAACAGCATGATTTCCTAAGAAAACGAAGTACGTGAAAAACTGTGATTGCTTTGTTAGCGTCTAGGTCAGGGAACCAAACAACAGTTCAATGCTTCAGGAATCAGTGCTTCGATTTGGTCACTGTAGTGTATCTACATCTATATTTCAAACAACAGGTAGCAGAATATATTGAAGAAGCTTAGTTCAGTCATTCATTATAGCTTGGAATTCTAATACATATATACTTTAAGAATATATTTTGTTTTTATATAAGTGTTTGTATAAAAGAAATGCATATTTGTCTATATATGTATCTTTTGTTTTTATATAACCTACATTTCCCAATTTTTCCCTTCTACTCTTCCAAGGGAGCAATCCCTCAATAAATTTTTTTCTAAAGATTTTAAAATTTAATTTAAAAAATTTTAAAAGAGTGAAAAAACCCAAAAGAACCTTTCATCAAATAAAAAATATCCTGAAACTGATCAAAAGCATTTATCTAAAACCATCAGCAAGCATTATTTACAATGGAAATAAATTAGAGGCCTTCCCAGTAAGATCAGGTGTGAAACAAGGATGTCTACTGTCACCAATATTAGTTAATATTGTATTGGAAATCCTAGCAATAGAAATAAGAGAAGAAACAGAAATCGAAAAAATCAGAATAGGGAATGAAGTGATTAAAAAACTAACCTTTTGCAGATGCTACAATGATATTCTTGGAAAATCCCAAAGACTCAACTAAATCGTTGGCTGAAACAATTAATTTTAGCAAAATAGCAGGACATAAAGTAAATACACACACACACACACACACACAGAGTATAAAATACCCGGGAGTACACCTGAAAAACAAATCCAGGAACTACATAAACAAAATTAGGAAAACTTTTTTTATTCTTTTTTTCCCTGAATTAATTTATTTTTAGTTTTCAACATTCATTTCCACAAGATTTTGGGTTACTGATTACCCCTTCCCCAAACCTGCCCTCTCTTATATATTCCCCTTCCTCCTTTCCCCCTTACTCTAGGAAAACTTTTTATACAAATAATGCAATTTAAATAATTGGATATATTATTGTTCATAGGTAGGCAGAGCCAATATTAAAAAATGACAATTTTACCCAAAATAATTTATATATCCCACACCATCCCAATTCAGTTATTAAAAAAATCATTTTACTGAATTAGAAAAAATAACAAAATTCATTTAGAAAAACAAAAAGTCAAGAATATCAAAGGAAATGATGAAAAAAAGTATAAAGGAAGGTTTGGCAGTACCAGATCTTAAACTGTATTATAAGGCAGTAATTATCAAAACTATCTGGGACTAGCTATGATACAGAAATGTAGATATCAAGGTAATAGAATAGACACAATTTACAGCAACAAACACACACAATAACCTTGCATTTGCAAGTGTAAAGACTTAAGATTTTGGCATAAGAATTCATTACTTGGTAAAAATTATTGGGGAAACTGGAAACCAGTATGGCAGAAATTGGGCATGGACCAGAAAATATCTCACACCATTTACCAAGATAAGGTCAAAATGGGTACATGAACTAGATATAATGAGAGAGTTTACAAGAAAATTAGAAGAACATGGAACATAGTACTTATCAGACTAATGATAAACAAGAGATAAAGAGCAAAGTTAGGTGCAAAATGAATAATTTTGATTACATTAAATTAAAAGGATTTTCTACAAATATAGCTAAGATTCAAAGGAAATCAGAAAATTGGGGAAAATTTTTATAGACAATTTATCAGATAAATGTCTCATATCTAAAATATATAAAGAATGCTGTCAAATCTGTAAGAATATGAATCATTCCCCAATTGATACATGGGTAAAGGATATGAATAGGCAGTTTTCCAGAGAAGAAATAAAAAAAATGTAGTCATATAAAAAATGCTCTAAATCATTTCTGATTAAAGAAATGTGATTTTAAAAAACCCTGAGATAATCATTTTAAACTTACCAGATTGGCTAAAATGATAGAAAGGGAAGGTGATGAATGCTGGAGAGGATGTGAAAAAATTGGGACACATTCATTGTTGGTGGAATTGTGAACTGATCCAACCATTTGGGAGAGCAATCTGGAATTATGCCCAAAGTGTTATTAAACTACTATCTTTGATCCAGTAATACCACTACTTGGTCTATTTCCAGAGATGATTAGAGAAAAAGGAAAATAACCTATTGCAGAGATGCCCATCAATCGGGGAATAGCTGAACAAGTTATAGCACATGATTGTGGTGGAATACCTACTGTACTATAAGAAATGATGAGCTTGGGGCAGCTAGGTGGCACAGTGAATAGAGCACTGGCCCTGGAATCAGGAGGACCTGAGTTCAAATCTGACCCAAATCTGACACATTTACTAGCCGTGTGACTTTGGGCAAGTCACTTAACCCCAACTGTCCTCCAAAAAAACAAGAAATGATGAGCTCAATAATTTTAGAAAAACATGAAATAACAAAGAGTGAAATGAACAGAACATTGTATACAACAATAACAGTAATATTGTTTTAGGAACGAATTTGAGCAAATAAGTTATTTTGACTATTATAAATTCCTAAATTAACTATAAAGTATATATAAAGATGCTATCTGCAACAAGAGAAAGTGATAAATACAAGTATGCATAGAATAATTTTACACATATATACCTATTTATGTCTAATGGTAGCCATCTCTAGGGTGGGGGAGGTAGAGGGGAAGAAAGAAAAAAAAAGAAATTAACATTATAATTTTGTCATATATTTGAAAGGAACAGCAAATTGTACACAAACATCTTTTTTTATTATACTATGTTATGGAAATGCTTAACTTATTCCATAAATTAAAGATGAGATTTTAAAAAAGAGGCAAGAAAAAGGAAAGGAAGCTCACACACACACACACACACACACAAATCCAATGTATCAAAAAAAGGTCTAACAATATATACAGTGTTACAGACTCATAGTCCCCAACTTCTACAAAGAAGTGTGTGGAAGTGCCTTATCATATTGATTCTAGTCTGGTCTAGTAATAACATCTTGGCTAATATCTATTATCTCATATGTTGACTTGCTTAAGCAAGTATATGTTGTCCCATACTATGTGCTTGCTTCCTGCCAGTAGTAACATCCAATTCCTCAGTGCTTGGTTAAGAAATCAGGTGCTGCTGATTAACAGGCCATGAACAAGCTGTGATTGGAACTATATGAATTTTGGAAAAATATATTACAAATAATGTTACAAATGTTCAATGCTAATATAAGTTATTGAAAAAATTAAGTTTTAGTAATATTTAATAAAAATTGAGCCCTTCACTTGGTTCAAAGGTCAGATAGCCAATGTGGTACGTGAAAAAAGAATAGAAGTTCCACAGCACAGAGCAGTGGCATTGTCATTCATTCTTTGATTTTCAGCACATTGCAAAGTATTACTGTATTACCAAATGTTAAACCCAAGATTTTCAAAATTCATGAGATATCCAATCAAGTTGCTCTCACTAAAACATAATTAAGACTGATGAGCATTTATGATATTTTAGTGAGCAAAAAGGTTTTTCAAGACATTAATATAATTATTTTTCAAATACTGTTTATTTCATACTTTTTATTTCTATTGTGAATATTTGTACATAATTTATTAGCATATTATATATATTTTATATATAAAAATATTAGTACAGCTAAGAGGCAACTGGGTAGAGCAAATAGCAAGGAAAACCTGAGATCAAATCCAGCTTCTGAAACAAAGTTCTGTGTGACCCTGAGCAATTTACAAATAAATATACATGCTAGGGGTCTGTGCTCAATTTCTTTCAAACTGATGGTGGCAGGGCGGGAGCGGGAAGCAAAGATGGCAAAGTAAAAGCAGGCCCTTGCTTGAGCTCCCACTCCAACCACCTCCAATATCTGTAAAAAAAATGACTCAGCAAATTTTAGAGCTATAGAACCCAAAAAGTTACAGAGAGAAACAAATATCCCATTGAAGGCAGCCTGGCAAGCCAACAGGAAGCGTCTATGGCACTATGGTAGGAGCTTAGCAGAGTCCCATATGAGCTGTGCCAGTGCAGACTCAGGGGGAGTGAATCACCAGCAGCTGTGGCGGTTTCCAGACTTCTCATGCCATCAACATCAAAGAGAAAGTAAAAGGTCAGTAGGGAACTCTGTTGGAACTGAGCAAGACAAGAATGCAGTCTGGCCCCTGCCCCTGCTCCTGGGGCAAAAGAGGTGGCCGGTGGCAGGGAGGCTGCAGCTGCTGCTGTGTGGCTGTCCCTGGAGCTCCTGGCCTGCAGATTGCAGGGGGCCAAGCAACCATTCAGAGGGTAATCTCTCTTGCTATGACCTGCTTGGGTGGTGGTCGCAGGGTGAGGAACGCTAGTGTGCCAGAGCTTGTGGTAGCTGTAGAGAGGGTGCCCTCCTCATAGCTCTGACAACAACTGCGAAAACCCCAGCAACTCGGGACACAGCTCTCTCCCCTCTGGAAGCAGAGTTCTACTGTGGAAAAGAGCTCAAAAGTCAAGTAATTGGCTGGCAAGGTGAGCAAACAGAGGAAGCACAATGAGCATGGAATCTTTCTTTGGGGACAAAAAGGATCAAAACATAGAAGCAGAAGAAGATAATGTCAAAACTCCTGCATCAAAAGCTTCCAAGAAAAATATGAATTGGTTACAGGCCATGGCGGAGCTCAAAAAGGATTTTGAAAATCAAATAAGAGAAGTAGAGGAAAAACTGGGACGAGAAATGAGAATGATGCAAGAAAATCATGAAAAACGAGTCAACAACCTGTCTGAAGAAAATAACACCTTAAAAAATAGACTAACTCAAATGGCAAAAGAGGCTCAAAAAGCCAATGAGAAGAATGCCTTAAAAAAGCCCATTTGCCCAGATGGAAAAGGAATTTCAAAAACTCAGTGAAGAGAATAATTTCTTCAAAATTTGATTGGAGCAAATGGAAGCTAATGACTTTAATGGGAAATCAAGATACTATAAAGTAGATCTAAACAAATGAAAAAATAGAAGGCAATGTGAGATAAATATCTCATTGGAAAAACCACTGGCCTAGAAAACAGATCCAGGAGAGATCATTTAAAAATTACTGAACTACCTGAAAGCCATGATCAAAAATGAGCCTAGAAATCATCCTTCAAGGAATTCTCAAGTAAAACTGCCCTGATATGCCAGAACCAGAGGGCAAAATAGAAATGGAAAGAATTCATCAATCGCCTCTTGAAAAAGATCCCCAAAAGAAAACTCCTAGGAACATATTATAGCCAAATCCAGAGTTCTCAGGTCAAGGAGAAAACATTACAAGCAGTCTGGAAGAAATAATTTGAGTATTGTAGAAACACAATCAGGATAACACAAGATCTAGCAGCTTCTACATTAAGGGCTTGAAATATGATATTCTGGAGGTCAAAGGAGCTAGGATTAAAACCAAGAATCATCTACCCAGCAAAACTGAGTATAATGCTTCAGGGGAAAATAGGGTTATTCAATGAAATAGAGGACTTTTAAGCATTTTTGATGAAAAAAAAACAGCTGAACAGAAAATATGACTTTCAAATACAAGAAGCAAGGGAAGCATGAGAAGGTAAACAGGAAAAAGAAATCATAAAGATTTAATTAACTTAAAGATTAATCAACTTTAGTAAGTTGAACTATTTACATTCCTACACAGAAAAACGATATTTGTAACTCATGAGACTTTTCTCAGAGTGAGTGAGGATAGCTGAAGGGAATATATATGTATACATACATATATATGGAGATATAGAAGGGTATATGTGTGTATAAATACATATGTGAATGTGTTTATGTGCGTAGATGTATACATAGACAGAGCGCACAGGATGAATTAAATATGAAGAAATGATATCTAAAAAATAAAATTAAGAGGTGAGAGAGGAATATATTGGGAAAAGGAGAAAGGGAGAGATAGAACAGGGTAAATTATCTCATATAAAAGAGGCAAGAGAAAGCTGTTACAATGGAGGGGAAGAGCAGAGAGATGAAAGGGAATGGGTCAATCTTACCCTCACTGAATTTGGCTTAAGGAAGGAATAATATACACACTCAATTGGGTATCTTACCCTACAGGAAAGTAGGGGAGAAAGAGATAACGGGGGGCGGGGGGGGCATGATAGAAGGGAGGGCAGGTTAGGGGAGAGGGTAGTTAGAAGCACATACTTTTGAAAAGGGACAGGGTCAAAGCAGAAAACAGAATAAGTGGGGGGCAGGATAGGATGGAGTGAAATATAGTTAGTCTTTCACAATACAACTACTATGTAAATGTTTTGCATAACTACACATGTACAACTTATATTGAATTGCATGTCCTCCCAGTGGGGGTGGGTGGGGAGGGAAGAAGGGAAAGAATCTGGAAATCAAAGTTTTAAAAACAAATGTTTTAAAAAAAATTGTTTTTTACATGCAACTGGGAAATAAGATATACAGGCACTGGGGTACAGAAATCCATCTTGCCCTACTAGAAAGTTAGGGGGCAATGGGGGAGGATATAAGAGAGAACAAATTGGGGGAAGGGGTATGCAGTGGGCTTGCTATTTTGGGGTGGTGAGTAAGGGAAAGACAGGGAGAAAATTTGTAACTCAGAATCTTGTGGAAATGAATGTTGAAAACTAAAAATAAATAAATAAATTTAAGAAAAGACAAAAATTTTTAATAAACTGATAGGGGTATGCGATCAAAAAAGTTTATAGAACACTGATTCTAGATTATTGTATTTAGTTCTGCAGACCGTATTTTAAGGGAAACATGAGACAAGCTAATGCATACCCAGATAAGGGTAAAACAAGAAGGTGAAAGGAAAGTGATAAGTCATGAAAAGGAAATTAAGGGAATAACCCCTGGTAATAAAGAAGTTAAAATTTTTATCTCCATTTATACATGACATAAACATATGTTTAGAAAAGCTAAAACAACCAAAATACTGAGTTAATAATTTCAGGTGGACAGCATAGTCTAAAACCAAGAATACCAATAAAAAAGGGGAAAAACTGATATATGCAAACCAAATTCTAACTATAAATTCAAAAATATTGCTTCAGAGGTACACTGTTTAGCCTATCTTCATCATGTGAAGAAATGTGACCATCTATTATATGGCAGTATGGCATAAGGGGCAGGGGTAGTTAGGTGGTGAAGTGAATGGAGTGCCAGGTCTAGAGACATCATCTTTCTGAGTTCAAATCCAGTCTCAGACACATACTAGCTGTGTGACCCTGGGCAAGTCACTTAACCCTGTTTGCCTCAGTTTCCTCATCTGTAAAATTATTTGGACAAGGAAATGGCAAACCACTCCAGTATCTTTGTCAAGAAAACCCCAAATGGGGTCCCAGAGTGTTGGACACAACTGAAAACGACTAAACAACATGGTACAGGGGAAAAAATATTGGATCTGGATTAGAAGACCTGGATTTCCAAGAGCAGCCAAATCCAGATTAAAAGTGTGATTAGGAAATATTTAACATAAAAAACAAAAATTATTACAGAAATGTAATAGAACAGATAATGTTAATATGTGGTTTTCTAAGTCAATATGCAGTCCACAAGGATGTTTATGCATAGTTTACTGGTCCGGTTTGTATTTGACACCAGTGGCCTAGAAGACCCGCAGGGTCACTTCTGGCTCTAAATTTATGCTCCTATGTGTAGAGCACTCTACTAGCCACTGATAACAGAAAAAGGTCCAAGATATGCCACTGAGGAACTTAACATCTAATGGAAAAGACAAGACATACATAAAGGACAAATACATAAAGCATATGTTCTAGACTAAGGAACTGCATCAATTTCCAAGCAAGCACCTGAGACATGGCTGGCACTCAGTAAATGCTTGTTGACTTCTGTGAGGAAGACTAGTGCTGACACGCTTCCTACGTGTGAAGACAAAGGAAAAGAGGATTGCCATTATGGTCCAGTCAGATCGGGCATTTACAGCCCGTATACGCACCAAAGGCTGGCACTAAATTGCCCAGTGTCTCTTCAAACACAAATTATGTTATCACAACAAAAACATGCGGTTTCTCTTCTAAAAGTTCAGAAGCTGCCAAGTCAGTTCTAAAAGCAGTCAGTCTTTTAGAGAGATGAGATGGATTTGGATCACGGTTTCAGTTATGTACCCAGCTGTCAAACAGCTCTTCCAAAAAGAAAAAAGAAAAAAAAGGAGTGGCAACATGGTAGTTATATGCCTTAAAGAGTCAGCTTTTTAATACACTAAATGGGTCTGCAGAGGATATCTGCCATTATTGATAGTGGACTTTCATGAGAGCCAACGTAGAAGAAATTGAATCCCAATTCCAGCTTGCCCAATACAAAGTGTTATCAAGTTGGCTATATCTATTTCCTCCAAGGTGAAGATAGCCCTTATTTTCACTGTAAAAGTAAATAGTTTTCACTCACCTATTATAAGATCTATTCACTTTTTACAAAAATTTTTATTGATGTTTTAAAAAAAATCACAAGTGTTTTCCAGTATCCACTTTCCTCATGGAATCTAACACACCTACAGTCTACCACTTCTCTAGAGGGAGAAGGGAGGGATGCCTCATGGAGTCAAGAAATCTAAACTCTGACAACTTTTAGTATTTTTCTTTTCATTATTGTGATCCTTCTGCATAGTGTTCTGCTTACATAATTAGTTCACTGGAGATGGGGAAAACTGAGCTTCAAATCTAGTTCAAGTCTCAAATTCAAGTCTCAAACACTAGCTGAGTAGTAACAAGTCATTTAATCACTGTCTGCCTCAGTTTTCTGATCTGTAAAATGGGCACAATAATAGCACCTACCTCCAAGGGTCATTGTGAAGATAAAATGAGACAATGTTTGGAAAGGGCCTTGCAAACTTTAAAGCACTACATATATGCAATTGTCATTTATACAAGTCTTCACAAGTTTCCCTGAATTTTTCATATGCAGTAATAGCCCATTACATTCTTATATCACAACTTGTTCATTCATTTAACCGATCAACAAGCATTAACTGAGACCTATAAACCAAACACTGTGCTTGGTGGTAGGGATACAAAGACAAAAATGAAAATCCCTGCTCTCAATAAGCTTACATTCTAATGGTGAAGAACAACATGCATATGTGGAAAATAAAAGAGAATTTTATGGGAAAGAGCACTAGCAGGTGGGATATGGGAAAGGCTTGTAAAAGTGCTATTTATATTGAATTTTTAAGAGAAAAGGAGAGGGGCAGCTAGGTGGCACAGTTGCACCAGCCTTGGAGTCAGGAGGACCTGAGTTCAAATTCGACCTCAGACACTTAACAATTACTAGCTGTGTGACCTTGGGCAAGTCACTTAACCCCAATTGCCCTGCATTCCCCCTCCGAAAGGCCAAAAAAAAAAAGAGAGAGAGAGAGAAAAGGAGACTGTAAGGGGTGAGATTAGTGTGCATTTTAGGTAAGGGTTATAGCCAGTGAAGCCACAGAGATAGAAGAGAAGGCATCCTTTGAGGGAACACCAATGCTAGTCCGGCTGGATAAGAAAGAGAAGGAAGGGAAATGATGTATTAACAGGGTTGTTACAAAGGCAGGTTGTGAAGGCAAATAGAGGAATTTATATCTGATCTTGAAGACAATCACTGAGTTTATTGCTTAGAGGAGTAATATGTTTAAACCTGCACATCAGGAACATCGATTTAGCAGATGTATAGATGATAAACTAATTGAAGTAGAGAGACGGGGCGGCTAGGTGGTGCAGTGAATAGAGCACCAGCCCTGGAGTCAGGAGGACCTGGGTTTGGACACTTAACACAAAAAATAGTCGTGTGACCTTGGGCAAGTCACTTAACCCCAACTGCCCTCCAAAAAGCAAAAAAAAAGGAAGTAGAGAACTGAAGTAAGGAGACCAATTGGGAAGTTACAGGAATAGTCCACACAGGTGATAAATGACTTACGCAGAGTAGTGACAATGTGACTAGCAAAGAGAACAGATACAGGAGATGCAGAGGAAAGAGAGCAAGGTTTGACAAATGACTGGATATGTAGGGGTAGGAAGAATGAGAGATCCAACATAATGCCAAGGTTGCAAAGCTGGGTGACTGGAACGATGGTGGTGACCTTGATAGAAATAGAGAAGTTCAAGAAGATGGGTGGGGACAGGTAGAAGATAAACTGTTTTGGACATAAGTTTGAAATACTTACTGGACATGTAGTTTCAAATGCCCAAGAAGATACAACTAGTGATCAGGAGAGAAGAGAGACTATCAACCAATCAACAGGCATTTATTAAGTGCCAACAATGAGCCAGGCACAGTGCTAGGTCCTGGGGACACAAATTCTCAAAAAGAAAACAATCTATACCCTCAAGGAGAAGTTTACATTCCCAAGAGCTAGATTTACAACTCCTAGAGTACTGGGAATATTTTTACTTTTTTCTTTGTGTCCTCAGCACTTACAAATGTCTGTCTGATTGATTGTAAAGTACATAGCTAAGAGCTGGTAGTAAAAAGGTCCAACCTCCTACTCCTTCCTTTTCTCTTGCTTCTCCCTCTCAGCTCCTTTCACCCTTCTCAGTCATTCAGCAAGCACTTATTAAGCACCTTTTATATGGCAGCCACTATACTAAGCATGGAGGATACAAAGAAAGAAGAAAAAAAAAGTCTCTTTTCTCAAGGTGCTCACAGCTTAACATGGGAGACAACATACCAATAACTATGTATGAGTTTTATCACACACGATAAACTCTCAGAGAGTAGACACTAAGATTAATGAGGGCTGAGAAGGTTCTTGCAGAAGACGGGACCTTAGCTGAGACTTGAGGAAAGACAGGGGAAGTAGAAAGCAGAGATAAGTCCAGAGAGTTCCAGGAAGGGGGAACGAAGCATAGT
The DNA here is from genome assembly GCF_028583685.1 of Petaurus breviceps papuanus. Classification (NCBI taxonomy): domain Eukaryota; kingdom Metazoa; phylum Chordata; class Mammalia; order Diprotodontia; family Petauridae; genus Petaurus; species Petaurus breviceps. Next base: position 2,721,928 of record NW_027185863.1, on the reverse strand, counting down.
GGTGTTCTAGAAACAAGAAGGCCTACATCAATGGATCCCAGAGTACATGAAGGGCAGGAAGAAGAAGAGACCTGAAAAATAGGAAGGAGATGGGTCATGAAGGGCTTTATGCTGGATCCTTTTTTTTTGTTTTGTTTTTTGGAGGGGAGAAGGAGGGGTAATTGGGGTTAAGTGACCTGCCCAAGGTCACACAGCTAGTAAGTGTTAAGTGTCTGAGGCCGGATTTGAGCTCAGGTCCTCCTGACTCCTGGGCCTGTGCTCCATTCACTGTCCCCTTGCTGCCTCTATACTGGATCTTGAAGGCAACAGAGAGCCAGCTGAGTTGACAGAATGGGGAGGAGGGGGAAGGTCAGTTTCACAGCAGAGGAAAGGATGGAGTGGAATGGCAGAGACACTTGAAGCAAGGGAGAGCAGGGCGAGGGGAAGAGGGCCTCTCCCTGTGTCACAGGCCCAGGGGAGCTGACAATGCATGTCCCTTCTTCATCCCCTGCCCTGGCTCGGCCCACTTCACTTCCTTCCTTCCCAAAGGCCACATCACAAACTCATTAAATGCCTGACATAGCAGAATTAGTGGAAGAGACAAGATTTGGTTCTCTCCTCCCCTCACATAGGAATCACAAAGTTTGGACCGTTTCACAGTTCTGTTAGTAGCGTATCAACGTGCTCACTGAACCCAAGGCCCGCCAATATTAGCCATTTTCCTTTTTTATTTGTCTGTCTGCATAATATTTAAGATTTTCTTTGTGCTTTGTTTTTTTTTTTCCCAAGGGAACAGATGGCAGGGAGAGAAAATAAACGACTGTAAATTGGCAAGAGGAAAATTTGATTTAAAAAAAAAATCACAAGAGGTTTCCACCTCCACGCACCGAGACGCCGTCCCAGCAACACTGAAAACCCAGACGAACGGGAACTAGCCGGGAACTCTGCCCCGCCTGCCGCGAACTGACAACATGAGGGGGCGGGGCTACCGGGGAAGGGGCGGAGCGAGGGCCAAACGCCCTCCTCACGCACAGCGGCGAGCAGGAAGGAGGAGGAGCTAGAGGCCGAGTCCGTGTTTCCTCACGCCCCTTTCCTATCGCTGTGTCCCCGGGACTTTCCCATCCTTTCCTCTCCTCCTTCAGGGCATTACCTGGGTCCCAGCTACGGTTCGCCGCTCAGTTGCTGCTGCTTTCCAGGCGACTCGGCTCCGGGCCAGTCCACTCCTACCGCGGATAAAGAGGAAGTTGGTGAACGTTGCGGCGAAAGGGGCCCAGGGAGCCGCCATGTCTACTGTGGGAGGGGGAAGAGAAATGGGTGGGGCCGGACTACTGCGCAGGTGCCGAATGGGAGAGCTATTCTTCGGCTTTCGCAGACGCCGCCAAGGAAGTCTAGCAAATGCGCATGCCCATTAGTAAACCTCTGGGGAGCCTTTTTTTTTTCCTCCTCTTCTGCCCGTCGGTGATTGGTTGGGTAACGGGGGTGGGCGGGGCGAGTGATCAATGCAGGGTTCCTAGTGTGGCTGTGGAACTAGGTTGAATCCTCAACTTTAGAAGGCGGCCAACCCCAGCAGCACCTTCGTCCTGATGCATGCTCTGGTTTTCTTGCCATACTGGTATTTGCAAAGGAACTAGCGGTGCTTGGCCCTAAACGGGACCGACTTCTTGCCCTATTGTCTTTGACACTTTCTTCTATATGGTTAGTCAGCAAGTCAGTTCTCCAGGGGCTTTCTTAATACCATCTCAGGTGTTTATAGTGATTTAAGATTTGCAAGGCATTTCTTGAGGAGAATCCACTAAGGTAGATAGTGAAAGTATTAATAGTGAAAGTAGAAATAGGTTTCTACTGAATAGAAAATGTAAAGACATCATCAAAAGTCTATGCTCTTGACTATGGCTCTACCAGGATACAACCTTAAAAATGTTTCAACATCAACATTTACTAAGCCCCTATGTTACCAGGCATTGCAAAGAAAGGCGAAAGACAAATCTAATGGAGTACACAAGTCCAGGAGGATATTTAATGATCATCCAGCCCTCTCTCTACCAAGGTTCATTCTCTTGACTTCAGCTGTACCAGAATGTAACATCATCTACTACTACCACTGGTAATTCCATCCTATGATTCTAGGACGTCAGGCCAGTTTTCCTTATCATTTCTTGAAATATGATGTCTAGGTTCTTTTTTTTTGATCATGACTTTAAGGTAATCCAATAATTCTTAAGTTATCTCCTCTGGATCTGTTTTCCAGGTCAGTTTTTTTTTTTTCTAATGAGATAGTACACATTTTCTTCAATTTTTTCATTTTTTTGATTTTTTTCCCATTGTTTCTTGGTGTTTCATGGAGTCATTTGCTTCCGCTTGTCCCCATTCTGATTTTTAAGCAATTATTTTCCAAAGTGAGCTTTTGTACTGCCTCTTCCTTTTGACCAACTCTGCTTCTTAAGGAGTTCTTCAGTGAAATTTTGTACATCTTTTTCCATTTGGCCAACTCCACTTTTTATTGAGTTCTTCTCTTCAGTGAATTCCTGCACCTCTTTTTTTTTTTCGTTTGACCAATTCTGCTTTTAAAGGATTTCTTCTCTTCAGTGAGTCTTTGTGTTCCCTCTACCACTTGGTCCATTTTGTTTTTTGAGGTGTTATTTTCTTCAGCATTTCCCTGTGTCTCCTTTACCAAACTGCTGACTGCTCTTTCATGATTTTCTTGTATCACTTCCATTTCTTTTCCCAATCTTTCCTCTATCTCTCTTATTTGATTTTTTAAAATTAATTTATTTAATTTTAGTTTTTGGCATTTACTTCCATAAGCTTTTGAATTTTAAATTTTCTCTGCCTCAGTCCCCTCCCCTCTCCCCTAGATGGCATGCAATTTAATAAAGGCTCTACATATACATTCATATTAAACATATTTTCAAATTTGTCATGTTGTAAAGAAGTATTATTCTTTCTTAGGTAATTGTCCAATTATCATCATTAGCTTGACTTTTCTGGATGATATTTCAGCCACTCACCATCCTGTGATGGGTAATAGGAGTTCCATGCTTGAATTTGTCGGGGTTCCCATAAATAAGAGAGGCCTCCACCCCAGTATCGATCAATGCCCTGGTTCCAGTATTTGATCCATTTTTCTGGTCAGATTGATATGGAGTATATAATTTCCTCTGTGTATATCTTTAATCTGAGCCAGGGCTTGGCCAATTTCCTATTTTCCCTGAAGGTGTGACGAGCTTGAATACCATGGTTCAGGAGCATCTGTAGGGGCAGTCCTTACTTCTCTATTCTGTCTGACATTAAGCCCCTTATATGGGTACATTTTATATAGTGCACTAGTTGGAATGTCATCAATTCTTGTAAAATCAACCCCTGCTCTCAATAGAGCAGTAAACAGTTCTTTTCTGATCTATTTATTCTGACTTTGAATCCACTGGCCATTTATTTTTCTCAAGGAAATTTATCTTTTTCCCATTCTCCCAAGTCACTTCACTGTGAAATCTTATCCAGCACCTCTGAAAGAGGGTACCCTATTTCACCAATTAAGAGTGTCAAAAGTAAGTGTTTATAATCAGGAGAAGCTGTCTTCACCATGATATTTCTATGAGGAACTGCTAAGGGGATATCATGATTTGTAACTGCATCTCCAACCATGATAACAGTTTTCATTACTTCTTTCAACTTTCTTATGCAATCTCTAAGCGAGTACCAGGGTCTCTTTCCACTAGGCCACATAGAATCAGTGGGATACATTTTATTGCATCCATTAGCAGCTAAAGCTAACAGATTTACTGTATTGTTACCTCTTGCCCATATGCAAATCTCTAAAAGTTTGCTGGACAAAAGGATTCTGAGAAATACTTATAAATTTCAAGCAGTCCATCTACCAATACTCCTCTGGCTCCTTCATCACCAATTCTCACCATCCAAGACACCAATGATTCTCTCATTCTTTGGGTAAATCTGCTGAATATATCAGTAATCTCCTATTGAGTGAAATCCTCAATTATCTCCCAGAACTCTGTCCTCCCTCATTTTCCTGCTTTCTTCTCAGTATGGGGTGAGCTTTTTCCCTTGTAAAAGCTTTATCATGAAACATTGTATCATCACTTTGTACACATGCACTCTCCTGGCAGTTGTCTCCATGGCAACTAGGCTCAAGTCTCTACCAAGACTGCATGAACTTTCCTCTTGTCACTTTTTTGCTTCTTTTACTGAGCCAAATTCACAACAGCCTTCTCTTCTACCACCTGAGACCCTCCAGCTTGCTCTTTTAAAGGAGAACTCGAATGCTGTAACACAGCCAATTCCCTTTGCATTTGTGTTTTCTCTTGTAATAGTTTGTCTCTACTCTTACACATAATATGGTAACCTGTTAGTAAAACCAAGCCCCTCCTACACACTGCCTCCAGCTTTCTCCCAGGCTTTATTGGTATTCTTTACAAACATGTTTATAAATCTCTAGGTTCTCTTTGTGTAACCTCAGTTCCCAGTTTTCACAGAGCCCTGTACTTTTAGATTACTCCCTTGCTAAGAAGGAAGAAGGTAAATCCTCCCAACCTGAGATAGCCATTTCTTCTTAATAGCCATTTCTTCTTCTAAATCCCTTCTGCCTTCAAATAGAGGGCGGATATTTTTCGATCCCATCCTTGTTGCCAAATGTAATGTCAGTGCACTATTCACAGCATCCATAATCACTATAAATATACCTGCATGGTGCTCAATCACAAAATATAACAGACTATGTAGAAGACAGAAGCAAAACATTTATTCAGACACCAGAAAACCAAATCCCAATGCTAGGAAACCAAATCCATCATGGCAACATAGATACATACATATATATATATATATATATATATATATATATATATATATAGAGAGAGAGAGAGAGAGAGAGAGAGAGAGTTCATTTACCTAGGTTTAGTATTATATATACAAAATACAAGGTGATAGGTAATATTGTGCTTCATTGAGGTATTTCAGATATTTTGCAGTAGAGATATATTACTGGCATAGTCATTCAGACCTAAGCTGCATCAGTATAAAAATATGCCTATCATATTGATGAGGTGAGGCAGACAGAGCAAGCAAGATGCAAAATGTAATGTGTGAGATAAGATGCAGGGATGACCAGCCAGAAAAGGGATCAGAGAAGACTTTGCATTGAAGCCCCCTATCATGGACTTACCTGTTTGCTTTCACAGAGCACCACCAATTAACCTGATGACTCTTCCCCTCCTTTGTCCTATTCTCTTTCCTTATCTATATGGACTACTTCTCCCTTTCCAATTCTCCTTGACCTGATAATCCCTCCTCCCATTCTCTTGTCTCCTTTCCCACATTCCATAAAATTGTATTTAAACCAGACACCAAATCTCAATAACTACCTTTTCCCCCTATGGGAAGTAGGGCCATTCTGCTTCCTCTAGGGAAGCCACCTACACTCTGTTTTTCACATATGGGAACAGGCCCCCTTGGGTGCATTACACCAGTAGATGTTTTTCATTAAGTTGGAGACTGTCCAAGTGAATTCTTTAAGGACAAGAGAATCCACCCATCCTCATCATTTCAGGTGGCACCCCAACATTTTTGGGTATGCTCTGAACTCATCATTTCCCCACAAGTAGATCTGTCCTATAGTATTCATACATTTATCCAATATGTCAGTTGAATTTGGAAAAGTAGTGATTAGAACAAATTTTCCTTTGTATTTCACTTTTTTCCCACATGGACATTATAATGCCACTCATACTACACATGCTCTTTACCTAAGGGCTGTCAATTTTGTTTGCTATAAAAGACACAGCACTTAGAGAGTTGTCAATCAAGTCTGTTGTGAGAGACATTTCAAGAGTCATTACTCCAGTCATAGTTATAAAAAATAAAACAAATTTACATGCAGACGTGAATGCAGATCCATCATTTGTTTTGTGGTAAAAGTGACTTCAAATATATATATAAATATAGAGGAAGTAATGTCAGAATAATGTTTCCCTGAAGGTATTTTAAAGTATTTTGTAGAAAATGTTTTATTGGATTATAAATAGGTGTCGTTGGGCTAAATGTAAAACCTATGGAATAAGACAGAATATACTTATGATGTAGAATCAAAGAACTTTTCTTTATAATACAACATAGTCCAGAGAAAGACAACTTAAATGATAAAGACAATGAACTCATGGGACTAAAGATAGCAGAACTCTTTAGATGTCTTTAGAGTGCTCAGTGAAGACTAAGAGGGAATAAGATTGAAGTCTATAAAATCATGAATGGTATGTGTAGGGTAAATTGTACATAGGAAATTAAATGCTGGAATACAGAACTAGAAGACACTCCTTAAAGGATAAAAGGGATAAGAGAAAGGATTAAAATATGCAACCAGGTAATCAATTTTGAAATTAGAGATCCTAATGGATAAGTTTGAGAACCTTGTAAGATAAGATATTTCTTTTTCACTAACTAATTTCCCTTAGTGATAAGATTAAGCCAAATAGGATGATTAGAAGGAAAGAAAATTTGAGTCATGTTTGTGACTGCCCAAAGTGGAAATGGGAATGACCCAAATAGTCACAGTTAGCCAAAACAAGACTCGAGCTCATGGAGGAGCATATCTTGTATCTTCATCACTGTGCCCAGCATATCTAGCACATTGGGGCCACATTGTCCTGATTGCTTTATACCGAACCACTTGGGTATTTCGTGGAAATAGGCATACAACACTTGCTTCCTTATGAAGACTCTGTCCTTTGGATAAAATTTGACAACTCAGCAAAAGTTTAGGTTTCTGAAACCCTAACAAAGAGGATAAGTTTAATCTGAAGTCTGATCTAAAATCTTCTCAGTCTGGTCTAGAGAGCTAGCAGTGCAGGGACTGGAAAAAAGTAATTTTTCTGCAACTTTCCTCTGATTCTATTAATGACAAGGGGACCTCTTTCAGTCTTGCACGTTGTATGTGTGTGGGGAAGGATTGGGCATTAAGCTGACTAAGATAATAACTCTTATCTTAAAGAGATTATGGTCTAATACTGAGGGTAAAGCATATACAAATAACTATAAGGCAAAATATGATAAAAGATAGGAAGTGTTAGGAAAATTCTGAGGAGAACCAGACCATTCTTAGCCAGACAGATAACTGTCTTAAGATTTACAAAGCACTTTACATATGTTGTATTCAGGAAGACCTGGGTTCAAATTTGTACTATCTGTTTGGCCTTGGGTAATCACTTAACCTTTTTCAGCCAAGTGTCTTTATCTCTAAGATTTCAGGAAGGGGAATTGTAATTATGCAACTGCATCTCTGCTAATGCTGACTTTGGAAGTGTTTCCTTTGGTTTCATGTTTAAAAGAAAGGTCTGTATTGTGGTTTGTTACTTTTTTTAAAAAATATTTTTATCCTCTAATGAAAATGTTTGACAGTAATTAAAATACTTGGTTTACTGTAATTTGGAGATATTAATCTGAATCAAATAGTGTTGTTTAGCAACAGTGATGAGGCACAGCAGCAACTGTGAGGCAAAGTTGTCTAGGGACAAAAAGTCCCTTCATAGCAGGTCTTCGTGTTTGTGCCTATTGGTGTTTGCCAGAGCTCAGGGAACATCAGTTCTGTGATTTAGTGGCAACAGTGTTGATCCAGAGGGTGAGTACAGAGGACTGTTGTCATTCCATGCCCAAGGCATAGCTTGCTCGCTAGTCCTTAAGTCTGGAAAACAGGGTGTGTGCTAATAGTAAAAAGAAAGGAGTATAAAAAGGGGTGGTCTTGGATCCTGACATGGTCATATAGCTAGTTGGTATCAGAAGTGGAATTCAAACGCAGGTTTTTTTTTTTTAAGTTTTACATAGTTTATTCATGGTCAGATGAAAAATTATCTTCATAGAGAAACATAATGCATAGTGCCTTTTATTCCTTCTTTTTGCAAGCACCAACATTTGCCTTTGCAGTACCCCTGACTTTCTTCATTCCGTTCTTGCATTTCTTTCTCTGCTTTCTTGGTGTCTTTTTCTTCTCATACAGGCCATGCCTTGCAAGTCTGTGCTTTGGTTCATTTTTCTTTGCATAGTCAAGGGAATCATAAATCATGCCAAAGCCTGTTGTTTTGCCACCACCAAAATGGGTTCTGAATCCAAAGACAAAAATGACATCTGGAGTTGTCTTGTATATCTTAGCTAGTTTTTCTCAAATTTTAGTCTTAGGCATTTCCAGGATGAAGGACATCCATAACCACCTGTTTACGGTGAAGAAGTCTGTTTGTCATGAACTTCCTGGTTCTGATGGTTACAATGTCATTCATGGTGGCGGCTGGCTCCTTGAGCAGTAGGAGAGGGAAAAGCAGGTCTTTCTATTATACCATTATTGGAAACTTAATGAAACCTGAATGTGCTATACATTGATCTGAATAAAATAGTAATAATAACATATCTCAAAGTCTGGAAGCTTCCATCTAACTTATTTCTCAGTTTTCATGGAAGACTTTCTAAACCATCCTAAAGAGATGTTATTCTACCCAGTGCCCTTATTTTCTATTCCTTTAGTTGGGTTTTGAAACCTTTATGTCAGAGACATGAAGGATCTGTGTACATTTAGCATGATTTCTGACATCTTACTGTCTTCACCAAAATAATCTAGGAACTTTATCATAAGATGCCTCTCATGGTGATGTCATAAGCACCTCTTTCAAGTACAACATTTACAAAACTCAAGTAAGAAAAAGTTTATTTTCAGGTCAAAGAAAACAAATAACGAACTCTTTTTAGAATTCATGGGAAGTATCAATATCGACCAATGAGCTTCTTTTTTTCCCCTTCAGTAATCTGTGACTTTTGGTCATGTAAGTTAGTAATCCAATAGATATTGCTTTTCATAATTCCTCAGCGCATGACACCTGCTGCAGTCATCCACATCTCTAAGCAAGTGGTTGTAGGTCCCTGTTGCTATTTCTTTTATAGTTCTCTGAAGCTCTAGCAGAATAGTTTACTAGAGCTAGAACTTAGGCAGGATGACTAAGGCTTTTTCCTAGGGTTCCAACTGTACTGCCTCTATAAGAGTTTGGAGCAGCTAAGAGGATGATGGAGAGGAATTGTGTATAGTGGGTTGAGGGGGAAAAGTAGTGGGCCACTCCTGGCACAATTTCTCTTGTGGTCAGATTGTATATTTCCTTCCCACATCTTCATTCTCACTGCCTCTCACCACACATTCCCTTGTGGCATAATTCTACCCTCAACTGTTTTGGACCCCGGTTAAAAAAAAATCCTAAGCCATACCTTAGTTGTTATCTCTCCTTTTATTAGGCAGATACTTCAAACATTGCTTAACTACAGATGAAATGCAGACTGTTAAAATTCATAGTCAGGTTTCTACTCCGAAATCTTTCCTTATATTATCTGCCCTTATAAAAAAGTTTACCTAAGGATCAAGGATATTTCCTACCCCCATCATCTCTAAGCTCTTCTGTATAAGTAGTACCATAGTGGGATGATGTGATTTAACAATCTGTTGTCCTTTCCCCAGCCCCCAAGTCCTGGGTGGCATGTTTCCTATCTACATGTCTAGAAGCTTCACAAATGCCCCAGTATCCCTTCAGTTGTCCCTTATTCCTCAGCTGACTGTTTTTCTCACCAGGCTGTTTTTCTAGGTATACCTGAGAGAAGGTGAGGATTGATAGGAAAAGCCAAACTCTCCCCTAGCATGAGCCAGGAAGAAAAAAAATGCTGCCTTTAGATACTTATAGCAAATTATATCCAGATATAAAAATTACTAAATTTAATACTTAAAGCTAGTCACATAATTATATTCTTTGTAATGTCTACCTTTTATAACTTATGCAGGGAAAAGTATTTTCTTTTTAGAAAACCAAAGTCATAGATAAACAATTCAAAAGGTGAAGAGACCAGTAAAGTTTGCATTTCAATTTCAGTTTAGAAACCCAAAATTACTAAGACCTACTTGAACTGCTTCTACATATGTGTGTAAACACGTGTATATATACAAACATATGTGTCTACAAATATGTATATACATGTGTATACATAAATGCAAATGTGTATGTATGTGAACACACATATGTATATAATACATAGTTTTTTTGTTGTTGTTACTAGGATACTGTAGAGGCTATTCCTTTATGGTATAAGAGATTAGACTAGATTTTTGCAGCAAGGATCTCTGGAAAAAGGCCTCATTTCTCAAATATATAGAGAACTAAGCCAAATTTGTGAAAATATAAGACATTCCTGTGATAGTAATGGAATATAAAGATCCCCCTGTATTGGCTTGGTTTTCAAATTGATTGTGTTAAAACCCAGAGCTTGTTAATTCCACCTGTGGGATGGAATTGTTGATGTGAAAAGAGAGTCCTGAACTGGGAGGAGCTGGTGACATAGATTTGGAGAGACAAGAGAGAGGCAGAAGAACTTTTTGGAAGCAGCACCCTCATGGAGGCAGAGAGAGAGACTGAGAAGGATTGCTGAGGGCCACTTTGAATTGCCCTGGACTTTTGAGACCTGCCCCTGGAGCTGCCAAGGACCGAGGAGACATGGCTGTTTTGCTGGTACTTTGTCTGTCTGTTTTGATGTTGTTTTGCCAGATTTGTCCACTGGTGGAAGACAGTCCTGTTGTTGAAGAAGTCCTGGAACCTGGCTATTGGCTAAGAGCTCCTGAGACTGTCCTGCAGACAGAGAGTGAATACTGTCCACTGGTGAAGGACAGTGCTGTTGTTGCAGGGGTCTGGGAAACTTTCTGTTGGTTCAGAAGCCCTGAAGAAGGATTTTCTTGTTGTATGTTTACAGAAATCCTGGGAGAGGGTTTTGCTAATGTTTTCAGGGGTTCTAGGACTGTTCTGCAGACAGAGGATGAATCAATGAAGAGACTGGCAATGTATCTTGTGGCCTTGCTAAGCCTGGTCTCCCCAGGAACTAAGATTGCCGAGAACTTGCCTCATGTCAAGATGAAGAAAAGACCTCCATTTGGGTATTAAGTGCTGTGCTTAAACTTGATTGTAACTCTGGGGTAGATTCAATTGTGATCCAGGGGTGGGGAACTTTTGACCTTTTTGTGTTCTATGGTTGAACAAATGAATGTACTTTACTTATGTTTGGAAACTAATCTCCATTTGAGAAGAGGGGTTTTGTGATGGACTAAATGAAGGTACAACCTAGGGGTGGAGTAGTATTTAGAACAGGGACTTTGTAATTGATTGAATGAATGGAAGGTCCTGGGGTGGGGTAGTACTTGGAGATTATTTAATCACACTTAGTAAATGCTGTATTTTGAATGATGTCATGTTTTGATCTTCTCTGTTCTTGGTTTGTCACTGAATAAAATGGAGAGCAGCTATGCTGGTATTTTGAACCTTGGGAAGTTGCCTTTCCTTGGCATTACATTACAATTCCCCAATTGATAAATGGTTAAAGGATATGAACAAGCAATTTTCAGACAAATTAAAGCTACCTATAGTCATATGGAAAAAATGCTCTAAATCATTATTGATTAGAGAAATGCAGATTAAAACTGGGACATTTACTGTACTGTTGGTGGAGCTGTGAACTGATCTATCCATTGTGAAGAGCAATTTGGAACTATGCCCAAAGGGCTATAAAACTGTACATACCCTTTGATCCAGCAATGCTACTACTAGGTCTATATCCCAAAATCACCAAAAAGGAAAGGGGTTGGGAAGGAGGAGGTGGTGGGAAGGACCCATTTGTACAAAAATATTTATAACAGCTCTTTTTGTGGTGGCTAAGAAATAGAAATCAAGAGGATGTCCATCAGTTGGAGAATGGCTAAATAAGGAGTATTATTGTTCTATAAGAAATGACAAGCAGAATGATTTTAGAAAAACCTGAAAAAACTTACATGAACTGATGCAAAGTGAATTGAGAAGAATCAGGAGAACATTATACATAGTAACAGCAATATTGTACATTGAAGAACTGTGAATGACAACTATTCTCAGCAATGCAATGATCCAAGACAATCCTAAAGGACTAATTAAGAAGCATACTCTCTACCTCCAGAAAAAGAACTGATTTTGTTTGAATGCAGACTAAAGCATACTGTTTTTCACTTTTCTTTCTTTCATTCTTTTTCTTTTATTCTTATACATGGCTAATATGGAAATGTTTTACATGATTGAACATGTATAACCTATATCTGATTGCTTACTGTTTCAGGAAGGGGGGATGGGAGGGAGAATCAGAGGGATGGAATTTGGAATTCAAAAGTTAAAAATAAATGTTAAAAATTATTTTAATGATTAATTGGAGGAAAATAAAATATATATTATAAAAAGAGATTAGACTGGATGGCTTCTAAGGTTTCTTCTAAGTCTAAGAGTCTCTGATTCTAGAATTCTATTTTTAGAAGCAAGAAACTTGAGAAATACAATTATCTTTACCTCCATTTCATCTGTGCCTGTTCTAATGTGAGCTCCTTGAGAGCAGAGAAACTTTTCTATTTGTATCCTGCAGTACTGAGCACAGTACTTTGTATACAGTAAGAACTTAATAAATTCTTTTTTCATTTATTCATTCAACTTGTTTTGTCTCAATATATAATTTAATTCAACTAAATATATGTCAAGACTCTACTTTACTAGATGTTGAGTGGAAATACAAAGGTGTTTTAGGTAGTTTTTAACCCTAAAGAGGTTTACAATCCAGTGTGCATGTGCGCGCATGCGCATGCACGTGTGTGTGTGTGTGTGTGTGTGTGTGTCTGTATGAACCAAGATTCATGGAACAACAAGGACCCCTAATGTGATCCTCTTTGGTTATTCTCATAGACATTGTACTCAGGGAGTATTTATTTATATCAATTCATAGCTCAGAAATCCCCATTTCTACTGCATCTCCCCCAGCTAAGCTAAAATAAATCATGCAACATCATAGTAAGGCAAGGATATTTACTTAAAGCAGAATGCAAGGTAGATAACAAGGAATTAAACCAGAAAGTAGGCAGTCTAACTACTATTTCCCAAAGCTGCAACCTCTTCTACCCCTCCCTGCCCAGTCTTCCTGTTGAACTATCCTGGAATCATTCTGCTGCTTTCATATTTAGCATCTACAGCAAAGGGCACTCACAGAAGGGTGTCAGCATGAGAACTGAAGGGCATTGTAGAAAGTGTTATTTCAACTTGGCACATAAACCGGGCAAACATTGAAACCTTGGGCAGTTCTGACAGGGCTGCCCCTCAGTAAGGCAGTCTCATAAATAGGGCATCATGGCTAGATCCTGGCTTGCCATTTCTTCCTCTTCTCTTTTCCAAATCTTTCCAAACTCAAGCTTGGATCTTTGTCACAGTTTCTTAAACTAGAAACACTGAAAGCATGTTTATCTATTGAGAGTTCAAGCTGAGGTAACATCATTTACTGGATAATATCCAAGCTTCTGAGACTCTTGGATCCCATTTTTATGTGTACACATTAATAGAGTACAAAGTAGAGTGCAAAAGTGCCTGACCAGTCAGTATAAGTTGCTATGAGAATTAATGGAATACCAATACTATCCTTATCACTTTCTTCCATAGCATTGTAATCTTTTTCTAAAATAAAACATTTTTTTGCCTTTAACTTGGTAGGGATAGTCCTTTATTTTTACCAAGTAAAATGTACCTTTATTATCATTATTACTGTTATTTTAACAATTAAATATGCATAGTATTTCCTTTTATGTGTGCAAATATGTATATATAGATGTCTATGTTTAATATCTTTTATAATAAGCAGTATTACAGATTCACATCTACTAGTATACCACTTGACATTGCTTCTTCTTAAAAAACATTCAAGTGATAGGGATAATAGTCTAAGACAATATCATATCATTCATTTCTGCTGATGTTGTTTATTGTTCCATTACATAGATAGAATAGGGATGATTTCTATTGTCAGGAGCCTTCCTACTTATATACATCAAATGTGTCAATATTGCAATTAGTCTGTGACATGTAGCATTCTACTTGTTTGGAAGAATAAGCATTTCTTGGAAGGCTGATCAGATTGAATGGCAGTTTTCCATTCACATATGAGATCAGTAAGTTCTTTTCTCATTGCTTTGTCTTCATGCTAGTAATACTTCCAAGTATGTGATGAATTGACTTGACATAAAGCTTGGATTGCAAGAGTATAACTTCATCTCCCAGACTTGAAGAGAAGCTGGGGAGCATCCTGATAAAGTAATTGACCTTTAAAGCTAATGTATTACTTTCTTTTAAATTAAAAAAAAAAACATAATGTTCAATTTTTAAAAATTGAGTTCCAAATTCTCTTCCTCCCTCTGGCAATTACCTTACTCATTAAAAAGACAAGCAGTATAATATCAATTATACTTGTGAAGTCATGCAAAAATTATTTCTATATTAGCCATGTGTAATGTTAATGAAATAGGGAGGTCTTCCTTTCCCATTAATAGACCTAACTCATGGAGCCTGAGTCACATGGAGCTCAGCATGTGGGAGGAATTTCCCAAGCTGGAGAGAGAGAAAGCATGAGCAGAGAGTGAGAGAGAAGCAGAGAAGAGAAAGAGAAGCGGCTTGGGTGGGCAGAGGGAGGAATTTGCCTAGGGGAACTTGTTTGTGGGGAGACCTGACAGAAAGAATGCTTAAAATGCCAGCACTCCCTGGATTAGTGATGTGTACCTTGTTAAATCCTACCTCCCAGTATCCTAATGATGTCCCAAATAAATATATGTATATATACACATGTATATATATTCCCTTCAACTATCCTCATACTAAGAAAAGTCTCATAAATTACAATTATAATTTTTCCATGTAGGAATGTAAATAGTTCAACTTTAATAAGTTCCTTATGATTTCTATTTCCTGTTTGCTTTCTCATGTTTCTTTTGCTTCTTGTATCTGAAAGTCAAATTTTCTGTTCAGCTCTGGTTTTTTCATCAAGAATACTTGAAAGTCTTGTATTTCATTGAATGACCATGTTTTCTCCTGAAGCATTATACTCAGTTTTGCTGGGTAGGTGATTCTTGGTTTTAATCTTAGCTCCTTTGACCTCCAGAATATCATATTCCAAGCCCTTCAATCCCTTAATGTAGAATCTGCTAGATCTTGTGTTATCCTGATTGTGTTTCCACAATACTAAAATTGTTTCTTCCTGACAGCTTGTAATATTTCCTCCTTGACCTGGGAACTCTGAAATTTGGCTATGATATTCCTAGGAGATTTCTTTTGGGGATTGTTTTCAAGATGCGATTGATGAATTCTTTCCATTTCCATTTTGCCCTCTGGTTCTAGAATATTGGGGCAATTTTCCTTAGCATTTCTTGAAGAATGATTTCTAGGCTCTTTTTTGATCATGGCTTTCAGGTAGTCCAATAATTTTTAAATGATCCTCCTGGATCTATTTTCCAGGTGGGTGGTTTTTCCAATGAGATATTTCACATTGCCTTCTATTTTTTCATTTGTTTGGATCTGTTTTATAGTATCTTGATTTCTCATAAAATCACTAGCTTCCATTTGCTCTAATCTAATTTTGAAGGAATTATTCTCTTCAGTGAGTTTTTCAAATTCCTTTTCCATCTGGGCAATTTGACTTTTTAAGGCATTCTTCTCCTCATTGGCTTTTTGGGCCTCTTTTGCCATCTGAATTAGTCTGTTTTTTAAGGTGTTATTTTCTTCAGTATGTTTTTTTGGGTCTCCCTTATCAGGCTGTTCACTCATTTTTCATGATTTTCTTGCATCATTCTCATTTCTCTTCCCAATTTTTCCTCCACTTCTCTTACTTGATTTTCAAAATCCTTCTTGAGCTCTTCCATGGCCTGTCATCAGTTCATATTTTTCTTGGAAGCTTTTGATGTAAGAGTTTTGATTTTATTGATTTTTTCTGGTTCCATGTTTTGATCCTTTTTGTCCCCAAATAAGGATTGTATGGTCTGATTGTGTTTCCTCTACTTGCTCGTGTTGCCAGCCAATTACTTGACTTTTGAGCTCTTTGCCATGGTAGAACTCTGCTTTCATAGTGGAGAGAGCTGGGGTTTTTGCAGTTGTCAGAACTATGAGGAGGGCACCCTCTCTACAGCCACCACAAGCTCTGGCACACACACCTCAGGACCCCTGTCCAAGACTGTGACCCAGATCCAGACAGGTCAAAGCAAGAGTGATTACTGTCTGAACGGTTGCTTGGTCCCCCTATGATCTGCAGGCCAGGAGCTCTGAAGGCAGCCACATGGCAGCAGCTGCAGCCACCATGTCTCTGTTCCCTACTGACCTTTTACTTTCTCTTTGGCATTTATGGGTTGAGAAGTCTGGAAACTGCCACAGCTTCTAGTGATTCACTCCCTTGAAGTATGTTCCAGCTGGTCTGTGGTGCTGGGTCTGCATGGTTCACAGGGGACTGTGCTTGGCTCCCAGCACAAGGGTTGCAGGCTGCCTTCAGCAGGAGATTTGTTTTTCTCTGTTACTTTGTGGGTTATGTAGAGCTCTAAAATTTGTTTAGAGTCATATTTACAGTTATTGGAGGTGGTTGGGGTGTAAGCTCAGTCAAGTTCCTGCTTTTACTCTACCATCTTGGCTCCACCCCAATATGCACTTTTTTAGCCATTTGGGCATAGTTTCAAATTGTTCTCCAGCTTGGTTGAACTAGTTTACAACTTCACCAACAATGTATTAGTGTCCCCTATTTTTCCACATCCCTCCAACATTTGTCATTTTCCTCTTCTTTTGTGTTAGCAAAACTGATAAATGTGAGGTGGTACCTCAGTGTCATTTCAATATGTATTTCTTTAATCAATGGTGATTTGGAGCATTTTTTTCATGTGACTATTGATAGTTTTGATTTCTTCATCTGAAAACTGACTGCTCATTTTTAACCACTTATCAATTTGAGAAGGACTTTTATTCTTATAAATTTGGCTCATTTTCTATGTGTTTGAGAAATGAGGTCATTATCAGAAAAATGTTGTAAAATTTTTTCCTCCCAGTTTCCTACTTTTTAAAAAATCTTGGTTGCATTGGGTTTATTTGTACAAAAAATTTTAATTTCATGTAATCAAAATTATACATTTTACTTCCAATGGTCCTCTCTATCTCTTGCTTGATCACAAACTCTTTCCTTATCCATAGTTCTGACATGTAAGTTTTTACATTCTTCCTAATTTACTTATGAAATTACCCTTTATATTTAAATCATTTGCCCATTTTGACCTTATTTTGGCATATGGTATTAAATGTTTGTCTATGCCAAGTTTCTGCCAAACTGCTTTCCAATTTTCCTAGCAATTTTTGTCAAAAGGTGAATTCTTGCCCCAAAAGTTTGTATCTTTGGCTTTATCAAACAATTATGATGATCACTTACTACTGTGTATCATATACCTAATCTATTCCACTAATCTATCACTCTATATCTTAACCAGTACTGGATTGTTTTGATGATTGCTACTTTGTAATATAGCTTGAAATCTGTCACTGCTAGGCAGCCTTCCTTAAAATTTTTTTTCTTTGATTCCCTTGATATTCTTGACCTTTTATTCTTCCAGATGAATTTATTATTTTTTCTAGCTCTATGAAATAATTATTTGGTAGTTTGGTATGACAATGAATAAATAAAATAATTTAGGTAGTGTAATGTAATACCAAGCAAAGGCAACTTCCCAGGTTCAAAATACCAGCATAGGTGCTCTCTATTTTATTCAGTGACAAACCAAGAACAGAGAAGATCAAAACATGACATCATTCAAAATACAGCATTTACTAAGTGTGATTAAATAATCTCCAAGTACTACCCCACCCCAGGATCTTCCAATCATTCAATCAATTACAAAGTCCCTGTTCTAAATACTACTCCACCCCTAGGCTATACCTTAATTAAGTCCACCACAAAACCCCTCTTCTCAAATGGAGATTAGTTTCCAAACATAGGTAAAGTACCTTCATTTGTCAATCACAGAGCACAATAAGGTCAAAAGTTCCCCACCCCTGGATCACAATTGAATCTACCCCAGAGTTACATCAAGTTTAAACACAGCACTTAATACCCAAATGGAGATCTTTTCTTCATCTTGACACAAGGCAAGTTCTCAGCAATCTTAGTTCCTGGGGAGACAATGCTTAGCAAGGCCATAAGATACATTGCCAGTCCCTTCATGAATTTATCCTCTGTCTGTAGAACAGTCCTAGAACCCCTGAACACATTAGCAAAGCCCTCTCCCAGGATTTCTGTAAACATACAACAAGAAAATCCTTCTTCAGGGCTTCTGAACCAACAGAAAGGTTCCCAGACCCCTGCAACAACAGCACTGTCCTTCACCAGTGGACAGTATTCACTCTGTCTGCAGGACAGTCTCCAGACCCCTGCAACAACAGTACTGTCCCTCACCAGTGGACAGTATTCACTCTCTGTCTGCAGGACAGTCTCAGGGCTTCTTAACCAAATGCCAGGTTCCAGGACTTCTTCAACAAAAGGACTGCCTTTCACCAGTGGACAAATCTGGCAAAACAACATCAAAACAGACAAAGTACCAGCAAAACAGCCATGTCTCCTCAGTCCTTGGCAGCTCAGGGGGCAGGTCTCAAAAGTCCAGGGCAATTCAAAGCGGCCACCAGCAATTCTCTTAGTCTCTCTCTCTCCACGAGGTGCTGCTTCCAAAAAGATCTTCCGCCTCTCTCTAGTGTCTCTCCAAATCTACCTCACCAGCTCCTCCCAGTTCAGGACTTTCTTTTCACATCAACAAGTCCATCCCACAGGTGGGATTAACAAGCTCTGGGTTTTAACACAATCAAATTGAAAACCAAGCCAATACAGGGGAATCTTTAATTGCCATTACTATCACAGGTAGAATTATCATTTTTATTTTATTGACTTGGCTTACCCTTGAGCAATGTCAATTTAGTGCCAATGCAGTATTCACAGTGCCAATGGCAACTGTAAATATGCCAGCATAGTGCTTAATTGCAAAATATAATAGAATCTCCAGATAGAAGACAGAAGCAAAATATTTATTTAGACACCAGAAAACTGAATCCCCAAACCAGAAAGCTGAATCCATCATAGTAGCAAAGAAATGAATAAGCCATAACACCACCGAGAGCCACACCATCCTTTAGCCTACCCAGAAACCAACATTTACTCATAGTCCTAACTGTCTGCCTGGTTGCATCCTCTCCTCCCTCTGTCTCTAACTGCTCTGACTCTCAGTTTCCTATGAGTTCTGCTCTACCCTTCAGCAAACTCCTCCCACCACAGGCTCCATGTGATTACATTCAGCCTATTAGGGGGCAGAGAAGATCTTCAAATCAGGGAAAGTCTTCAAATTCCCTTAGGCTTATTAGGGGCAGAGGAGATCCTCAAATTCCCATGACCATTATAGTGAAGATTTCCCCTGTGGAATGGATGGATGTGAACAAGTTGTTCCAATGAACATGAAGGCAGTTGAAGCAGGTGGTGTTGAGTGTTTAGAACTTGGTCAGACATCGAAGTTCATCCACTGTATCCTAGGCTGTTGCCAGTCATCTTGACTTTTGTCTTGCTATTGGAATTCCATGACTCTGAAAGAGAGAGTGAGGCTGAAGACTTTGTGCAATTCTGACTCTTTTAAATCCAGTTCATGAGGAAGTCAAGACATCACTCCATGATGTCAGTGGATCTCTTTGAAAACAAAGGACAACCAATATATATTTTGAAGTCCACTAATATTAGGGTAAGAGTTAGAAAAAAGAAAAAGACTGTGAACCAGGCACTGAATTCACTGAGGAATGCAGAGTTTGTCCTGGAGGTCAGTGAACAACAGCTATCTGACTCTTGATTCAATGATATAAATATGAATTGAATGATCCTCAAAGGAAGAGAGGTTACTGACTGTGGTAGAGGGAGTACTTGGCAGTGGCAGTGGAAAGAAAGAAGTGCAGTATTTCACTGCATAATCGTTGCAAATTTTCTGCCAATTTATTTTGCAAAAAGTGGGGTGTGACCATTACGTGAAGTTTTTAAATCATGCTGGCTTTACTTAAAAATCATTCATTACTAAACGGTCTCTGGTACAAGATTAGGATGCAGGGAATACTTGTGAATATATGTAAAACTGAATACTGACAATGCATGTGCACTGAGAATTCTAGGCTTGCAATGAGGGAGAGATGAATGTGTATCCCATTGGTGAGTACATTGCTGCTCTGTTTACCTGTTAAGCAGAGTGACAAACAGAATTATATCATGTGACAATTATGCAATGAAAGGTTACAAACCAAGTTTTGAACTGAAAAAAGCAGAGTATGAGGATTATGTGATAAAATACTGTAATCCAACTCCACTACTCTGACCAGTGAATCAGGGGATATGAGTGAAAGTGCAGCCAGTTCTAGAAAAGGTAACCAGGGAAGCTGTGTCATCAGGATGGAGTCAGGTCTCAATGTGTATGAAAAGACTGAGGGAGTGAGAAAGGTGTAGGTATGTAAATTGGATAAAGTACTTTTTTTTTTCAAATCTCAGACTAATATACTGTGTTGCAATTATTTATTCTCTGGATTCTAGAATTTTGAGGGAACTAGTCATTGGGATCATGGGATATAGGACTTGAAAAGATCTTAGAAATTCTCTATCTTATTACCCTCATTTTTACAGAGAACAAAACTGAGGTCCAGAGAGATAAAGGGAATTGCCTAAAGTTAGAAAATTAATAAGTAGCAGAAGTATGATTTGAAATTCAAATTCATTGCTTTCCCCAGATCACCATCAAGATTTTTCACCCTTCTCTGGACTGTTACAACATGCTATATCTATCCCACCCATTGGCCACTTTTTGCCTTATAAGAAAAATACATGTTTCTTAAATTGAAAAGAAAAAAAATACTACTTTTTATTTCTGCTGAATTTACCCCTCATTTAAACTTTAAAATGTTCATGTTATGTTATGTATCTCTTGATAGAAAGGTGATAGACTCAGAGTGCAAATTGCGACTGTTTTTTTTTTTTTTTTTGGACATGGCCAATGTAGGAATTTGTTTTGCTTGTCTTAATGTGTTTGTAACTATATGTTTTGTAACAGGGTTTTTGTTTTTATTGCTTTCTCAATTTGGGGGGACTGGGAGGGAAAAGTGGAAGGGAGAGACGGGACATCTTCATGAAAATAAATAAAATTTAATTTTTAAAATGTCATTTTAATTTTATAGACTTAGCTAATGGGACATGATTAATCATATAATCACAACAGTTTTCCAAACATCATGTCATTGGTGTGATTACATCAATGTGGTTTTGGGTGAAAGATAGCAATGAAAACTGTGAGTTCATCTGCAAACATATCTTCTTGTTGTTATTTTCATGGCCCGAGTCTTCCAAAGTATTTTTGTTTCTGGGCAAGAGAACCAGATTTTTCTCAACATTTATAATTTATTCAGGGCCTTCTTGACTATATCTTCATAGTCAAAACAAAAGGCTAGTGATTAACCACAGAATTGGTAAACTCTTTGTCCTTTGGATGTATAGATTTGAGGTTTGTGTTTTTATATAAAAGAATTTATTTATAAAGATTTATAATATATTTAACAGGGTAAAGTATTGCATTGAAAAGCACTAAATTTAGAGTCAGAAGATCTGAGTTCAAATAGCCCTGTTATTTGTGACTTATATGAACTTAGGCAAGTAACTTAGCCTTTCTGGGCCTTAATTTTCTTATCTTTAAAATTATGGTTGTTGGGATGAATAATCTATAAGGTTCCTACAAATTTTAAATTAGCAGTCCCCAAATTGAACACATTTCAGTCTTTATTAAAATAAATGTATTCCATTTAAAGCTCTATTATTTAGTTAAATCTATATCATTGAAATGGTGCTGTATCTTCCCCAGTTATAAAGTCATCTGCTGCTAGGCACAGAAGTTACCCAAGATACTCTGCTATGAGTCTATAAACTAAACTAAGATTAACTGTAATCAGTGGTCACTAATTCTGATCATCTCAGGATCCACCTCTATCCCTACCTAAAGATAGACAGGCAAGCAAGAGGGTCTCTACTTTTCCTAGGGACAAAATTCACTCCTTTTAACCACAGCTAAGGCCCTGACGTAGGAAAAATACAATATAAGGAAGAAGGGTCAGACACCTGATGCCATATTGTGGCTATCTATAGGTCATGGGAACTCCAAAAGACATTTTTCTCTCTCAGACAGTTTTGTAATGCTCTCTACCACATAGGGAAGAGCAAGTTTTTGGGACACCAATAGTGAAGAATTTCTCTGTATGACTTATAATCTTTTCTAAGATGGAAGAGACTAATTACCTACTTTATGGCCACGGACAGAAGGCCCTTGTGTGGAGCTCCATCAATGGCATTCTGATGGGCTACTGGGGCTCTCTCAGGCAGGTAAATTGTGTGAATGTGTGCCTCAGTTCAATAGCTCATGTTTGCTGTCAATGATTAAATAAAGACCATGATTCATGTAATATCTAAAATTAGTCTACTGCATACTTCCACTTTGTAAAGACCTCTCCATAAAAGTAAATATGTGGGCAGCAAAGTGGCACAGTGGATAAAGCATGAGCCCTGGAGTCAGGGGGACCTGAGTTCAAATCAGACCTCGGAAATTTACTAGCTT
This sequence comes from Petaurus breviceps papuanus, assembly GCF_028583685.1. Taxonomy (NCBI): domain Eukaryota; kingdom Metazoa; phylum Chordata; class Mammalia; order Diprotodontia; family Petauridae; genus Petaurus; species Petaurus breviceps. The sequence continues at coordinate 2,699,418 of NW_027185863.1, read as the reverse complement.
TGTAACACTGTACAAGTCACTTAACGCCCCCCCCAAAGCGAATTCATAACCAGATTTACAACAATAATACCTTACATTCACATATCAATTTATATTCTTCAAAACACTTCTATATCTTTTACCTGAGTTGATTCTCACAAAAATCCAATTAGATTGTGAGTCCATTGATTAGGAACTGTGTCAAGTTTGCTGTTCTGTATATACTATTTTGGATTTTTCAGTTTTCATTAAGTATTAAAGGCATCTAGATGGTAATACTGACTTATAACATCAGAAGAAAAAAAGAGCAAACTTACCAACCACAACAAAAACACATTTCAAAGGAGAAAATATTAGAAAAATGAGCTGTGAAAACTGACTTGCCTTCCAAATTCTTATGGGGTGAACAAAGGTAAATCAAGAAACTAATATGAGAAAAGATTATAACATCTTTTAAAGTCAGATCAGAACTAAAATAATCATTTGCACCAAATATGAAGCATTGATGTTTCTTCTGATATGATATTACATGATGTTGTACATAGATTCACATTATGTTAAAAAGGTAAGCATCTATGGAAATGAACAGTATAGGATAATTAAAAGTATTTAACATTTTCCTAGATGTGATTTAGACTGATCCTTATTTCTTGTTAAGTTCTGGGCCCAACTCAATGCCAATTGGCAGTAAACTTGTCCAAGATGTATTTTTTAGGGGGCTCTCTGTCCAACTGAATATCATGTATATGCTTTAATACTTTAAGCACAGGTCACAATTTGGGGAATATGTAGTTTTTGTTCACTTGATTTTTCTAGTGAAAATTATCTTATTTGAATGAGATGAAGAAAATTCTCTATCAATGTAGGTTTTCATATCTCTTCAAATTATAGTCTTAGAGCAGGGGTTCTTAACTTTGGGTCCATAGACACATAGATGGTCCTGGAGTCCATTAATTTAAATAGGAAAAAAAATCTTTATTTCATTATAATAATATAATTCATTTATGATCTTATGTATTTTATGCATTACAAACTTTTTTTTCCTAAGAAGACATCCCTTGGCTTCACCAGATGACAATAAAAGATTATAACGTGTAAAAGGTTAAGAACCCCATCTTAGAGAGATTCCTAGGGCACTGGGAGGTCAGGTAGCTTGCCAAGTGTCACATAGACAGCATGTGTTAGAGTTAGGACTGGAATCCAGGTTTTTCTGTCTCTGAGGCCATTAGGTCTCTATCCATTAGGCCAAGCTACCCCCCCTACAGTTAATACAACATTATTTTCAAGGAGGAACATCTGGAGAAACTTTCTCTCAATAGAGGATCCTTTTCTTTTTGGACTTCATTCAGCATAATCTGAATCTTGCTCCAAATATAACTTATCAGATCACAATTAATGCTTATGTCCATGTAGCTTTCATATAGTAAGTATTCAGGAAATATTTGCTGAATTTGAATTTATATCGGGCTGACTTTTTATCAGTTTTCTATCTGATTTTTCAGTTACATTGCTTCAGTTCCCAAATCTGAAACAGCTATTTTCCATAAAGGAGATAGAGTTAGTGGAAATTTATATGTGTAAAGGAGAAGGTAGGGGAGCAGAGTGAAGGAAGGAGGGTTCTCAAACTGTCTTCAAACATTTTAAAATTCATTATTAATCTTTAAAGAAGTTATATCAATTATTGAGAAAGAAGATTTTAATCTTTTCAAAATTAAAAAAAATGTTTCTTTTTGAATTATCCGATAGTATCATTTGGTAAGTACAAAGGAGAGTAATAGTTTCTAAGGTTTAGCAATCACAATTAATGATAAAATACAACAAAAGTTTGTCAGGGATAAGCATGAAAATTTGAACTTGGGGGGTGCTAGGTGACTAGAGTGCTGGCTCTGGAGTCAGGAGGACCTGAGTTCAAAAGCAGCCCCAGACACTTGACACTTATTAGCTGTGTTACCCTGGGCAAGTCACTTAACCCCAATTGCCAACCCCCCTCCTCCAAAAAATTTTTTGATTCTGCCATAGTTGTTCTTAATAAATTTATAGTGGTCCTCAGTATTCACCTCTTTCTTTCTGAACTGCTTACAAATAATCCCTTTAAATTTTTTAAACAGAAATTAATGTCAAGGTACCAGTCTACAGAAGCATTCTTTTAAGATAAATTCAGTAAATGTATTGACTCAAGGTCTTTAAAAGTTCCCTCTAGGATAGAAATGAAAATGGAACATGGGCAGGTTCTATTCTGGAAGCCATACTGCCTTTCCATAACTATATTCTTTAGTATTGTTCATCTAGGAACATTTTTAATATATACTTATGATTCCATCAGTGTAGGGAATGAAGGAGAGAGTCTGTAGGACTCTACAGTAGGGGACTCCTATTGTAGACATTCTTTCCACCAAGAGAAATCAGCAACATGTTTGTAAACAATTTCCTGAATAACCAAGAGGTTACATGTCCATGGTCACATAACCAGGATTTATCAGGGTCAAGGTCTTCCTGACTCCAAAGTCAAATCTATCAGCTACACTACATTGTCTGCCATGTAGGGACATAATTCTCTGAAGAGGAGGAACATACTGTCTGCCTTTGTTCTTTCTATGAAAGGTTGAGTCATTCTTAATTGCATATTATGGCTCAAGAACTGTGACCGTTTGGTCACCACTTGCTGGAAGAATAACATGGTGCTTTAGATGTACTTCCTGACATAATTGAGTCCACTATATCACAAAAGTGATGCTTTAACTTCTCAATGGTATACTTAAGATGTCAGTGTCTGCAAAGGAACAAAGACTGGCAGAGTGATCCTAAGCTCTCTGCTTCAAAAATGGGCCCTCTAGGACAGAACGACAGCAGTCTGAAGGCCCTTTGTTGAACACTCTGTTCTGAAACTGAATAAAAAGCTTCATTTTTCAGACTTGTCAGTTGGATGCCTTTTTCAAGAATTGAACTTACTAAACAATTTTATAGAAAAAAGAGAAAATAAGCAAAATATCCAGATGTCATCTGTTAAAAATGCTTTATAGAGACAATAAACAAATAACATCAACAAGTACTAAAATTTTAATTAAAATATGATTTACAATGTTGCAATGCACTTCTAGGAGCATTCTTATCAACATGAAATAAGATTGCCTCTGCACATATCCTAAGGACACTCAAACCATTTGTAGTTTGACTTTGTAGTTCCCAGACCAGAGTATTGTACTATAATATGCCTTTTCCATCTCCATAAGCATAAAAATCTTTTTCAACACTTTAAAAGACAATTACAGTATCAATTGTTCCCTTTCATTGATGGCTATATCTCCAAATAAATGTATATTATGTTGTCTCCCCTTCTGCTTAGAAAATCTGAGTATTGCATTTCTGTCAATTCACTGATTGAAGATCACCTTGCTCAGAGTGGTAACAGTTGCTTCAAATGATTACAAAATTGCTTGTATGAGAACTAGACTTACTGGTTTTAAAAAGATGTGGGCCCTTCTAATTATCTCCCATAGAATGCACATATTACAACTGAAAGGGCTCTTTAATGTAGTAGTTGCTTACATCTTATCTGTATGGTTCCCGTTAAACTTCATGGCAGGACCAACTGATGATCCATACTCATTTTGATCCTAAAGGCAGCTTAAAAAAAAAAAACCAATATCTTCATTGGCTTTATCTTTAGGTGAATACATAAAACTATAGCCTGGTTAACTTGACATTGACTTCTGGTAAAGTTCTAAAATATTATTAAAAGGAGTGTTTAGAGTAAACAGAAAAGGAAGAGATGATCATCAAGGACCACTGTAGGTATAAGCTAGGCTAGACTAACCTAATTTCTAATTTTGATAAGATTAATCAATTTATGCAGCATGGTAGAATGAAAAGAGCACTGTTTTTGGAGTCAGGTGACCTGAACTAAAATCCTGTCACTGATATTTACTACCTGAGTGACCTTGGGCAAATCATTTCACTCCCTGGGTCTCAGTTTCCTCAACTGTAAAATAAGTGAGTTGAATTAGATGGTCCTTTCTGGTTCTATCTCTGCAATCTAGTCAGTGAATTCCATTAAACATTCTAGAAGTAGTATCTCTGGGTTTTAGCTGGGCATTTAAGAAAGCTCCTCATTATTTAAAAAAAACTCCTCAGTGGACAAGGTAGAGAAATGCGATTAGCAGATAGTATAGTCAAGTAGATTCAGAACATATTGACTCAGACTCAAAGAGTATGGACCTCTATCAGCCTGGAAGAATCCTTTTTTTAAAAAAAATTCTTTTTTAATTTTTTGGTCTTTATTAATTAGGTTGTTTACTTTTAGTTTACAAGATTCAGTCCCACAATTCCTTGAGTTTCAAATTTTCTCTCCCTTCCTCCTCTCCCCTGCCACGGTGGGCATACAATCAAGTATAGAATCTGCAAATACTTTCACATTAGACATTAGGTTATAAAGAAGGATTGTATCAGATGGAATGAACAATAGGAAAGAGGAAACAAAACCAAACAAGAAAAAGAAAAAGAGCAGGTAGTTTGCTTCAGTCTGGATTCAAACTCAGTTCTTTCTAGTTCTTTTCCTGGATGTGAACATCTCTCTCCATCATGAGTCTTTTGGAGTTGACTTATAACCCTGAATTGCTGAGAAGAGTCCAGTCTATCAAAGTTGGTCATCACACATATGGTGTGTCTGTAATTGTGTACAAATGTCTCCTGGTTCTACTCTTTTCACTTAGCATCAGTTTGTATAAGACTCTCCAGGTAGATATGAAGACCATCTGCTCCTCGTTTCTTATAGCACAATAGTATTCCATTACATGGATACACCACAACTTGTTCAGCAATTCCCCAATTGATGGGCACCCCCTTAATTTCCAATTCTTTGCCACCACAAAAAGAGCTGCTATAAATATTTTTGTACATGTGGGTCTTCTTCCCACTTCTATGATCTCTTTGGGATATAACCCTAGAAGTAGTATTGCTGGGTCAAAGGGTATGAAATTATTTATAGCCCTTTGGGCATAATTCCAGATTGCTCTCCAGAATGGTTGGATCAGCTCACAACTCCACCAGCAATGCATTAGTGTTCCAATTTTTCCAAATCCTCTCCAGCATTTGTCATTTTCCTGTTTTGTCATCTTAGCCAATCTGACAGGGGAGATGTGGTACCTCAGAGTTGTTTTGATTTGCATTTCTCTAATCAATAGTGATTTAGAGCATTTTTTCATATGCTTATAGATATATTTAATTTCTTCCTCTGAGAACTGCCTGTTCAGATCCTTTGACCATTAATCAATTGGGCAATGACTTTTATTCTTATAGATTTGACTCAATTCTCTGTATATTTTAGAAATGAATCCTTTATCAGAGACATAGGTTGTAAAAATTATTTCTCAATTTTCCACTTCCCTCCTAATCTTGGTTACATTGGCATTGTTTGTACAGAAGCTTTTCAATTTAATGTAATCAAAATTATCCATTTTGCATTTTATAATGCTCTCTAATTCTTGTTTGCTCATAAAGTCTTCCCCTCTCCACAGATCTGACAGGTAAACTATTCCTTACTTTCCCAGATTGCTTACAGTATCAGCCTTTATACCTAGATAATGTACCCAGTTAGCCTTGATTTTGGAATATGGTGTTAGATAATTGTCTATGCCCAGTTTCTGCCATACTATATTCCAGTTTCCCCAGCAGTTTTTGTCAAATAGTGAGATCTTATCCCCAAAACTGGGGTCTTTGTGTTTATCAAACAGTAGATTACAATAGTCATTGACTGCTGAGTCTTGTGTACCCACTCTATTCCATTGATCCACTACTCTATTCCTCAGCCAGTACCAAGTAGTTTTGAGGACTGCTGCTTTATAGTACAGATTAAAATCTGGTATAGCTAGTCCACCTTACCTAGCATTTCTTTTCATTAATTCCCTTGATATTCTGGACCTTTTGTTCTTCCAAATGAATTTTGTTGTTATTTTTTCTAGCTCTGTAAAGTAGTTTTTTTGTAAATTGATTTGTATGGCACTAAATATATAATTTAATTTAGGTAAAATTGCCATTTTTATTATATTAGCTCAACCCAGCCACGAGCAATTGATGTTTTCCCAATTAGTTAGATCTGACTATATTTGTGTGAAAAGTGTTTTGTAGTTGTGTTCATGTAGGTCCTGGGTTTGCTTTGGCAGATAGATTCCCAAATATTTTATAATGTCTACAGTAATTTTAAATGGGATTTCTCTTTCTATCTCTTGCTGTTAAATTTCATTAGAAACATACAGGGATGCCAAGGATTTGTGTGGGTTTATTTTATATCCTGTCACTTTGCCAAATTTATTTATTGTCTCAAGTAGTTTTTTACTTGATTCTCTAGGATTCTCTAAGTATATCATCATATCATCTGCAAAGAGTGATAGCTTGGTCTCTTCTTTGCCAATTTGATTCCTTTGATTTCTTTTTCTTCTCTAATTGCTACTGCTAACATTTCTAGTCCCATATTGAATAAGAGGGGTGATAGTGGACATTCTTGTTTTACCCCTGATCTTTTTGGAAATGCCTCTAGCTTATCCCCATTACATATAATACTTGCTGATGGCTTTAAATATATGCTACATATTCTTTTAAGGAAGATTCCATTTATTCCTACTTTCTAGTGCTTTTATTTTATTTTTTTTTTAAAGCAATCAGGGTTAAGTAACTTGCTCAAGGTTACACAGCCAGTTATTTCTGGATGTGGTGCTGAGTATCTGAGCCCAGATTTGATCCCCAGGTCATCCCGACACTGGAGCTGGTGCTCTTACTCGCTGAGCCACCTGGCCACCCCTCTAGTGCTTTTAATAGGAATGGATGTTGTATTTTGTCAAAAGCCTTTTCTTTCTTCCTTTTCTTTTTCTTTTCTTTTCTTTTCTTTTCTTTTCTTTTCTTTTCTTTTCTTTTCTTTTCTTTTCTTTTCTTTTCTTTTCTTTTCTTTTCTTTTCTTTTCTTTTCTTTT
>NW_027185863.1:2651936-2692468 GCF_028583685.1 Petaurus breviceps papuanus | reverse complement strand
TTCTTTTCTTTTCTTTTCTTTTCTTTTCTTTTCTTTTCTTTTCTTTTTGCCTTTTGGAGGGCAATTGGGGTTAAGTAACTTGCCCAAGGTTACACGGCTAGTTTTTTTTGTGTTAAGTATCTGAGGCCAGAACCAAACTAAGTTCCTCCTGACTCTGGGGCTGGTGCTTTACTCACTGCACCACCTAGCTGCCCCCCAAAACCTTTTCTGCATCTATTGAGATAATAATGTGGTTTTTGCTAGTTTTATTGTTGATATAATCAATTATATTGATGGTTTTCCTCATATTAAATCATCCTTGCATTCCTGGAATAAATCCTACCTGGTCAAAGTGTATTATTCTTGTGATAAGTTGCTGTAGTCTTTTTGCTAATATTTTATTTAAAATTTTTGCATCTATATTCATGAGGGAGATTGGTCTATAATTTTCTTTCTCTGTTTATCTCTTCCTCATTTAGGTATCAGTACCATATTTGTATCATAAAAATAATTTAGTAGGACTCCTTCTTCACTAATTTTCCCAAATAGTTTGTAGAGTATTGGAATCAATTTTTCTTTAAATGTTTGATAGAATTCACTAGCAAATCCATCTAGCCCTGGAGATTTTTTACTAGGGAGTTTGTTGATGGCTTGTTCAATTTCTTTTTCTGAGATGGGGTTATTTAAGTAATTTACTTCCTCTTCAGTTAATCTGGGCAACTTCTATTTTTGTAAATATTCATCCATTTCAAATTTATGTCCATAAAATGGGGCAAAATAATTCCTGATTATTGTTTTAATTTCCTCTTCATTGGAGGTAGATTCACCCTTTTCATTTTTGATACTCATAATTTGGTTTTCTTCTTTCTTTTTTTTTTTATCATATCGACTAAGGGTCTACCAATTTTATTGTTTTTTTCATAAAACCAGCTCTTAGTTTTATTTATTAATTCAGTAGTTTTCTTAATTTCAATTTTATTAATCTCTCCTTTGGTTTTCAGTATTTTTAATTTAGTATTTAATTGAGGATATTCAATTTGTTCTTTTTCCAGCTTTTTCAATTGCATGCCCAATTCATTGACCTCCATTTTCTGTAATTTATTCATGTATGCACTGAGGGATATAAAATTTCCTCTAAGAACTGCCTTTTCTGTATCCCACAAATTTTGGTATGTTGTCTCATTATTGTCATTCTCTTGAATGAAGTTCCTGATTGTTTTTATAATTTCTTGTTTGACCCACTCATTCTTTAGGATTAAATTGTTTTGTTTCCAATTAGTTTTTAGTATGTCTTTCCATGGCCTTTTATTGCATATGATTTTTATTGCATCATGATACAAGAAGGATGCATTTAATATTTCTGCCTTTCTGAACTGAATTGTGAGGTTCTCATTCCCTCGTATATAGTGGATTTTTGAGTATGTGACATGAACCACTGAGAAGAAAGTATATTCCTTTTTATCCCCATTCAGTTTTCTCCAGAGATCTATCATATCTAGCCTCTCTAGAATTCTATTTGCCTCCTTCACTTCTTTCTTGTTTATTTTGAGGTTAGATTTATCAAGTTCAGAGAGGGGGAGATTAAGGTCCCCCACTAGTATAGTTTTGCTATTTATTTCTTCCTCTAATTCCCCTAACTTCTCCTCTAGGAATTTGGATGCTATACCACTTGGTGCATACATGTTAAGTAATGATATTGCTTCATTCTCGATGGTGCCTTTTAGCAGGATATAGTTTCCTTCCTTATCTATTTTAATTAGATCTATTTTTGCTTTTGCTTTGTCTGAGATAAGGATTGCTAGCCATGCTTTTTTTTTACTTTAGCTGAAGCATAATATATTCTACTCCAGCCTTTTACCTTTACCCCGTGGGTATCCCTTTATTTCAAATGTGTTTCTTGTAGACAGCATATTGTAGGATTATGGGTTTTAATCCATTCTGCTATCAGCCTCTGTTTTATGGGAGAATTCATCCCATTCACATTCACAGTAATGATTATTATCTCTCTCTTTCCCTCCATCCTATTCCCTCCCCTGCTTATGTTTTTGTTTCTTCCTTTTCCCTTCCTCTCCTTAAGAGTTTTCCTTTTGACCGTGACCTCCCTCAGTGTTTCCTTCCTGTGACTCCCCCTTCTTTACCTGCCCTCTCCCCTTACTACTATTTCTCTCCCTTCTAGTACCCACCCCCTTTTTGTCTTCCCCTTACCTTCCTACTGCCTATAGGACACAATAGATTTTTATACTTATCAGATTATTTTATTCTCTCTTTGACACCAAACCAATGAGAATAAATTTTGTACAGTGCTCCTCTCCCTCCCTCCTTTCCCTCTATGTAATGAGTTTTTGTGTCTTTTCATGTTAGAATATTAAACTTAACTGATTATGTTGATCACTCTTTGAACCAGAACCAGTGAGAATAATGTTCCAATGATATTCCTCTCCTTCCTTCCCTTCCCTCTACTATAGTATGTTTTTATGCCTCTTCATATGGCATAATTTACCTTTTCCTGTCTCATCCTTTCTTTTTATCCCATTATAGACCCTTTGAACCCCTTAATAAGGTTTATTTTTTTTATCATCAGATTAGTTCATTTATACCCACACACTCTATGTATATCCCTTTTAAAGCTCATGATAATCATATAAATTTCAATATTGACAGTTATCAGATTCTCATATAGGGATGTAAACAGTTTGCTCTTATTGCATCCCAAGTTATGTGCACGTGTGTGTGAGAGTGCACGTGTGCATGTGTGTATGTGTGAGTATGTGTTTTCCTTGTTTACCTTTTTATGTCTTTGTTGAGTCTTGTAATTGGAGATCAAATTTTCCATTGAGCTCTGGCTTTTTCATCAGGAAAGTCTGGAAGTCCCTTATTTCATTAAATGACTGTCTCCTTGTCTGAAAGATTATACTCAGTTTTGCCAGGTAGTTAATCCTTGGTTGCAGTCCTAGCTCTTTTGCCTATGAAATATCAAATTCCAGTCCCTCTGATCTTTTAATGTAGAAGCTGCTAGGTCCTGTGTAATCCTGACTATAGTTCCACGATATCTGAATTGTTTCTTTTTGGCTGCTTGCAATATTTTCTCCTTAATCTTGTAATTCTGGAATTTGACTACAATATTTCTTGGAGTTTTCAATTTGGGATCTCTTTCAGGAGAAGACCAGTAAATTCTTTCAATAACTATTTTACCTTCTGATTCTAGGACTTCAGGACAGTTTTCTTTGACAATCTCTTGGAGGATGTTGTCTAGGCTGCTTTTTTTCATCATGGCTTTCCGGTAGACCAATAATCCTTAAGTTATCTCTCCTGGATCTGTTCTCCAGGTCAGTTGTTTTTCCAGTGAGATATTTTATACTTTCTTCCAATTTTTCAATCTTCATATTTTGTTTGATTGACTCTTGGTGCATCATAGAGCTTTGATTTGACTGATTCTAATTTTTTTTTAAGCACTTGGGGTTAGGTAACTTGCTCAAGATTACACGGCCAGGTGTTTCTGGCTGGGTGCTAATTGTCTGAGCCCGGACTTGATCCCCAGGTCATCCCGACACTGCGGCCGGTGCTCTTTTTTTTTGGGGGGGGGTCTTTTGGAGGGCAACTGGGGTTAAGTAACTTGCCCAATTTTACATGGCTAGTTTTTTTGTGTGGGAGTTAAGTGTCTGAGGCCAGAACTGAACTCTGGGCCTTCTGACTCCTGGCCAGCACTTTACTCACTGCGCCACCTAGCCTCCCCGACTGATTCTAATTTTTAGTGAATTATTTTCTTCAGTTAGTTTTGGAAGTTACTTTTTTAGGGAGGTATTTTCTCCAATTAGTTCACAAATTTTACTTTTTAAGGATTTGTTTTCTTCAGTGAGACTTTTTTCCAATTTGGTCACTGTAGATTTAAATTTATCTTTTACCTCCCTAATTTGGCTTTTAAAATCTTTCTTGAGCTCCTCCAAGAATGCTTTTTGGGCTTAAGACCAGTTCATATTTCTGTCTGTGGTCTCAGGTGTGGACACAGAGTTCATGGTGTCTCCTGAAAGTGATTCTTCTCATTCAGAATAATAGGATTCTATTGCTTTTGATGTTGCCTTTGGAAGTTGCCCATTGTAATTGCCTATTTCCTGTCCTTTAAAGTGTATTTTTGCTCCTGGGGTATAAATGGCTCTGACCCAGGCTTCTCAGACTGGGAGCTAGGTGCCTGGTTGTTGGCTTTGTGTGCTGTAGCCTCTGGGTGTCTAGATTGAGGCCAAGGCCAGGACTCTCAGTGTTTCCCCTGAGTTACCCTGAGGCTCACAGAGTAATCTGTGGGGGCAGGCTGATCTGGCTGCTTCATATTTCTGCCTCTATGCCCCTGGGCTACAGTTTAGGCAGGCTTTTGCTAGTCAGGTGAGGTGGGGCTTGTTGGGGCCCTTCCTGCTCTTCTCTTAAGACTCCTTACTGCCTCAGTTACACACTTTCTCTGTGACTCCTAAGCCTGAGGCTATTTCTGCTATTTTAGGATTTTACTCTGGGTGGAACATTTATCTCTGGGTTTTCTTGGTCAGGGAAGGGGAATCAGAGCAGCCAGAATTTACTTTGCCATTCTGGCCCCTGGAAAATCAGGCAGGTGATTTTTGAACTTCCAGGCTGGGGTCTGATAGCCCCAGGAGAAGCTGCTATCTCTACTGCAGGCCTTGAACTTACCCAGCTCTGGATCTTCCTGTCCTGTGGTGAGACTTTGGTGAGATGGCTGTGAATTGCCCTTGGGATAGGTGAGTCTGCTGGCTGGGGCTCCTTCTCACTCTGCTGTAGTCCACTCTCTAGTCTGTATTGGTGCAGCCCCCTTATGTTCCCCCTGCCCCAACCCACCTGGCCACTTTCCTGGGCTGGATTTTGCCATGCTCAATATCCCAGTGGATTCTGACACTCCAAAATCCATTCAGATTCACTTTTTAAAGTTTAGTGACAGGATTCACGGAGGGGCTTAGAAAAGTTACTGCTTCCATTCCACCATCTTGGCTCCACCCCTGGAGGAATTCTTTACTGGAATGCCCCAAGGAGCTTTCCTTGGCTCTATTCTACTCACATTTCCAACAATAACTTAGATGAGAAGAGGTGCTTTGCCAAATTTATACTGAATGACAGAGTCAAAATAAAATAAAGATCTTGACAAACTGTAATGCTGGGTTAAAGTTCTCTAGGTAGAATCTAGTTGAGATAATTGTAAAAGTCTTGCACCAAAGTTCAGGAAATCACATAAATCACACAAACATGAGATGGTAGCTAGGTTGCACAATGGTTAGAGCACCAGACCTGGAATCAAGAAGACCTGAGTTCAAATCTGGCCTCAGACACTCCCTAGCTGTGTGACCCTGAGCTTAATGCTTAATCTCATTTTCCTCAGTTCTTCATATATAAAATGAACTAGAGAAGGGAAGAGCAAACCACTCCAGTGTCTTTGCCAAAAAAACCTCAACTGGAGTCATGAAGAGTTGGACACGACTGAAAAATGACTGAATGACAGCAACAACAAGCATGAGATAAGAGCATGCAGCTAGAAATAGAAAGTCATTTAAGGAGAAAGGACCGAGGGTTACTAGTTGCTAGCGTGATCAGAGTGTTCCCAGGGTGATACAGAAGGTAAACCATGGTCTTGGAATGTGTTCCTAGAAGCACAGTGTCCAGAGCAAGGGGATAATAATCACATTGCTGTATATACTGGGCAGATGACAACCCATCATATGGAATACTGTAACTATGTCTTGCCCCCACATTTGAGAAGATTCTAAGGTGTTCCTAATATCATAATTATCTTCTGACACCTCCTTACCTTTATTATATATGGAAGAGATGCATACTGGCACACATCTTTCTCCCCCTCATCTCCATCCAGAACACTAAGTCTTGGAAAAAGACAGCACTGGACTGTGTGACTCAATTAAGGATGCTCTTTTTCATTGCTGTTTTCTCAATTCAAAACTGAAACCATTCCAAGAAGAGAAGCCCTACCCATTAGGGGTCCTCAAATCTAGAATCAATTTAGGAATGCAGAAGGTATGCTTTTTACTATAATTCTAGCAATAGGGAAAGTAAATACCTATGAACTGACTAAATTAGTAGTAGCGAGAAAGATATTTGCTCTCTTGTAGCCAGCTGAATGATCACATCACCTTGGTAGACCCTTCCCTGAGACCACATGCCATATCTCTCTCAGCCCCCTGGAGCACTAGAAAAGGTCCCAATTTACAATCAGATTACATTTTGAGGGACGGCATTACATAGTGGTTAGATGCTGGACTTGGAGTCATTTAGAACATAGATTGAGAGTTGGAAAGGACCTCAGAGGCCATCTGGCCCAAGTCCTTATTTTGCAGATGAGGAAACTGAGAACCAACAAGACATATGCAGATTAATGTAGGGAACTAAGAGTGTTTAGCCTTGAAAAGAGAAAAAAAGGGAATATTTGCATGTTTTGTCATATGGAAAAAGGATGGAGATAGGCAACATTCATATCATTACTCTTTAAGGTTTGCAAAGTGCTGGAATATATTGATAATTAAAAAATATATACTTAAAAGAGAGGTTAGTCTTATTCTACTTGATTCTAGTGGGCAGAATGAGAAATAATGGGTGAAAGCTACAGGGAGACAGATTTTAGCTCAACATGATGAAAAAGTTATTAATGATTAAGTGCTATCCCAAAAGGTTAAAAGATTTCTTAGAGATCTTTGCATGGGAATGTTAAAAGATTTCTTAGAGGTCTTCACAAGTGAATGGGATTCATGACCTGGATAAGGGTTCGACTAAATGACCTCTAGTGTTTCTTCCACCCTAAGGTTCTGTGATTCTCTTTTATGATTCTATGATCTGATAGCTAATTTATTTAGCATTGGTATTTTAATTTTTTTCTTCTTTCATGTGTTTATATATACATGATTCTGAGAGTAAGCTACAGGCATTCTATGGATATAGTGAGATAACCTCAACATGTGTTAAGTACCCTATAAAGAGAGAAAAATCCTAGTCATCCAACTGCATGAACATTTTTTGAATTTCTAAGGGTTTGAATGTCTTAAAAAGACTGCAGTACTATATTTTTAGGGCTTTAAGAAAGATGCCTATAATTCACACCAACTCACCTTCAAAGTTCAAGAATATTGAACTTCTACAAAATATGAATATGAATAGTACAAGATGGCAGTATACCAGATATTACAATATGCCATATATGATACTATACAAGATATTATACCATGGTCTAAAAAATATTGTAGCTTATATTTTACAAAATAAAGAAAAATTACAAGGTTTCCCAGAATCCTATGAGGAGTATTTTAGCTGTCAAATTAAAAAAAAAACCCACAACAGAATAAAACTGATGAGCTTTAAAATATCCATGAATCAGAATACTTGATGATGCTTAAAAGAGAGAATATTGGCTCTGAATTTGACATTAATGAAATACTAGCAATTTGTCTTAGATAATCCGTATGTTAAGTCAACCAGATAGAAAAATGGATAGATAGATAGATAGATAGACAGACAAACAATATATGTATGTATATATGAATTTTATATATACACATGTTTGTATGTATTATTGTGTCACAGTTCTACTTCACTTTTGCTTATAACTTTATTTTATTTTAGTCAGATGTCTATTAAAAGCACTACATTGGCATTGCTAGAAATCATGAATACCTAAAAATTTATTAGAATATGCTTCTTTTAAAATTGCAAAATAGGGAGTGGAGTCAAGATGGCAGAGTAAAAGCAGGGACTTGCCTGAGCTCACCCCCAAACTCCTCTAAATGCTGGTAAAAAATGACTCTAAACAAATTCTAGAGCTGCAGAACCCACAAAATGACAGAGTGAAACATATCTCCAGACAAACAGCCTGGAAGATCAACAGGAAGGTTATATTGAACTGGGCTGGGAATAGAACATAGTCTGGCATGAGCTGCTCCAGTCCCAAGGAGGCCAAAGAGGACTAAATAGCTGGCAGCTATGGTGATTTCCAGATTTCTCAACCCACAAACACAGGAGACAGTGTGGAAAGACAGCAGGGGAACTCTGTGGAACCTAGGTGAAAGAGGAATGTGTGATCTGTCCCTAGCCCCAGGGCAGCAAAGGTGGCTGCTGTGGCAGCAGAGGAAGTAACAGCAATGGTGGCTGTTTCTGGTGCTCTAGGCCCACAGACGATTGGGGATCCAGTGGTTGATACAAAACCTCAGAAGCCTGGGACAGTACACCCACACCCACTCCTACCCCCACCCTCAACCCCACACCCACTGGAAATAGAGTCCTGCCTTGACAGGGAGTTAGAAAATCAAGTATTTGGGAAGATGAATAAACAATATAAAAAGGTCGCACTATAGAATCATACTTTGGTGATCAGGAAGAACAAAACATACAACCAGAAGAAGACAACAAAGTCAAAGCTCCTACATCCAAAGCCTTCAAGAAAAATATGAATTTGTCACAGGCCATGGAGGAGCTCAAAAAGGATTTTTAAAATCAAGTAAGAGAAGTAGAGGAAAAATTGGGAAGAGAAATGAGGGTGATGCAAGAAAATCATGAAAAATGAGTCAATAGTCTGCTAAAGGAGACCCCCCCAAAATACTGAAGAAAATAACACCTTAAAAATAGAATAATCCAAATGGAAAAAGAGGTTCCAAAAGCCAATGAGGAGAAGAATGCCTTAAAAAGAAGAATTGGCCAAATGGAAAAGGAAGTTCGAAAGCTCACTGAAGAAAATAATTCCTTCAAAATAAGAATGGAACAAATGGAAGCTAATGACTTTATGAGAAATCAAGAAATTATAAAACAGAACCAAAAGAATGAAAAAAATAGAAGACAATGTGAAATATTTCATTGGAAAAACCACTGACCTGGAAAATAGATCCAGGAAAGATAATTTAAAAATTATTGGACTACCTGAAAGCCATGATCAAAATAAGAACCTAGACATCATCTTTCAAGAAATTATCAAGGAAAACTGCCCTGATATTCTAGAACCAGAGGACAAAATAGAAATGGAAAGAATCCACCAATCACCTCTTCAAAGAGATCCCAAAAGGAAAACTCCTAAGAATATTGTAGCCAAATTCCAGAGTTCCCAGATCAAGGAGAAAATATTGTGAGCAGCCAGAAAGAAATAATTCAAGTATTGTGGAAATACAGTCAGGATAACACAAGACCTAGCAGCTTCTACATTAAGGGATTTAAGGGCTTGGAATATGATATTCCAGAGGTCAGAGGAACTAGGATTAAAACCAAGAATCACCTATCCAGCAAAACTGAGTATAATACTTCAGGGGAAAAAATGGATATTCAATAAAATAGGGGACTTTCAAGCATTCTTGCTGAAAAGACCAGAGCTGAATAGAAAACTTGATTTTCAGATACAAGAATCAAGAGAAACATAAAAAGGTGAACAAGAAAGAAATCTTAAGGGACTTATTAAAGTTGAACTGTTTACATTCCTACATGGAAAGATAATGTTTGTAACTCGTGAGACCTTTCTCAGTATTAGAGTAGTTGGAGGAAATAGTTAGATAGCTAGCTAGCTAGATGGCACAGGGTGAGTTGAATATAAAGTTGAATATATAAAAAATAAAATTAAGGGGTGAGAAAGAAATATGTTGGGAGAAAGAGAAAGGGATAGATAGAGTGGGGTAAATTATCTCACATAAAAAAGGCAAGAAAAAGGTTTCACAATTGAGGGAAAGAGGGGGGAGGTGAGAGGGAATGAATTAACCTTACTCTCATTGGATTTGGCTTAAGGAGGAAATAACATACACACTCAATTGGGTATCTTACCCTACAAGAAAGTAAGGGAGGAAGGAGATGGGGGAGGGGATAGTCAGAAGCAAACACTTTTTTGAAAAGGGACAGGGTTCAGGTTTAAAGGAAAAAGAAGAATAAGTGGGGGGTGGGATAGGATAGAGGGAAATAGAGTTAGACTTTCACAACATGACTATTATGTACATGTTTTGCATAACTACACATGTATAACCTATATTGAATTGCTTGCTTTCTTAATGAGGGTGGGTGGCAAGGGAAGAAGGGAGAGAATTTGTAATTCAAAGTTTTAAAAACAAATGTAAAAAATTGTTTTTACATGAAACTGGGAAATAAGATAAACAGGCAATGGGGTAGAGAAATCTATCTTTCTTGCCCTACAAGAAAATAAGGGGGAAGGGAATAAGAGGGGGAGACATGATAGAAGGGAGGGGCACACTCAGGGAAGAAGCCATCAGAATTCATGCCCTCTTGGGGTGGGGTGGGGAAGGGAGAGATGGGGAGAAAAATCGGAACTCAAAATCTCATGGAAATGAATGTTGAAATCTAAAAATGAATTATATAATTATATAATATACATTATAAAATAAATAGTTGTAAGGAGAATTAGACAATATTTAATTTATCAGAATAGAAGAAGGAATATTTTGATAACCTCAGAACCACATGAATAAATAATCTGCAACAAATTAGGTAAAGATTTTCAGCATGTGGACATCTCCTACAAGCTTAGAGAATTTAAATCGTGAGTATTATGTCAAAAATATTCTCTTTCAGAAGTCATAATTAATTTTGGGATATTTAACCTGACTGAAACCAGAGGAATTGACCTATAATTAAAAAGCAGATATATTAAGTTAATATTTATTTGTGTATCTTTTGAGCAGGCTGGATAAAGTCACGTAACTTTCTTGTTAATTATGCATGTTGATTTATGAATTGACATGTATTAACTACTACATAGCAATCTTTTTATTCTTGTCTGATTAACTCTCCATCATGCTTCTTACAGTGGGTGTTCCTTCTTCTTCAACTATCCTACACTTTTGTTGTTCAGTCATTTTTCATTCATGTCCGACTCTCCATGACCCCATTTTGGTCTTGGCAAAAATACTGGAGTGGTTTGCCATTCCCTTCTCCAGTTAATTTTACAGATGAGAAACTGAGGCAAACAAAGGTTAAGTGACTTGCCCAGGGTCATACAGCTAATACATGTCTAGGTTAAGATTTGAGCTCAGGAAGAGGAGTCTTCCTGACTCCAGGCGTAAAACTCTATCCTTTACACTACCCACCTGCCCCAGAACTACTCCCACATCTAAGATATTACTAGAAAAATAAAGGTGATTTTCCATAAGCGTTACCCTTTTCCATACCTCAGAGTCCTTACATCATTCTAACCTTTCCTCCTTTACTATAGTCTCTGAGAATGAGATTGCTCTTCTTGTCAAGGTCAACCCCTTTACTTGTATCCATTTCTTCATCAACCTCACTCCTAGTACCGTGTTTCCCCTGATAATAAGACACTGTCTTATTAATTTTTTGGACAGAAAAACACCAGAGGGCTTATTTTCAGGGGAGGGCTTATTTTAATGAACATTGACAGCAATTTTAAAAAACAGGTAAATGTGAACAAAAAAATGTACCTTTATTCAATAATGATCATGTCATCTTCTTCAACAACATCGTCATAAGTGTCCATACCCTGAATTCCATCCTGGATGTCTTGCGCCTCCATTTCCTTCAGAAGAAGTGGACCCAATCTGTCATGTCCAGCAATATAGCTCTCTTTAAATGAATATGTCTTGTCCAGGTAACCTGCTCGTAGTGCCTTGGTGACACAGCTGTCAGTAATTTTATCCCATGACTTCTTCACCCAAGTCACGACTTCTTGCAGACAGGGCTTCACAAAGTTTCCATGCTGATTTCTTTCCATTCTATTTTCAATGTAGTCATTGACTTCCATGCGCAAATGGTCCTTGAATGGCTTGTTTATTGCAATATCAAGGGTCTGGAGATAGGCAGTCATTCCTACAGGAATCATTACTTGATCTATTCTTCTCTCTGCAAGGAAGTTCTTCATTTCTTTAGCGTGGTGAGTGCTGGCTGAATCCCAGACTATCAGACCTCTTTGGTTACCTTGCATAACAAGTGGCAGCATTAAATCAACCCACTTTCTTATACTCAACAGTATAGCTCTTCGTTTTTGTACTCATGTCTGGGGGTCAAAACAGACAGAATAATAAAATTATGACCCTCAGTCCTTCTTTTCACTCCATCATGCCCCCTGAGTTCTTCTTTTTTCCTCCATCATGCCCTTTTTATCCTCCATCATGCCCCCTCACTCCCGGTTACATACTGGGTTTTTATGTTGTTCTGCCTCAGCTCTCCTCCGCGGCACTGCTCTCAATGGCGCCAGCAAGCAAATCACTGGGGAAGAACAGGATGACGCGCTCACTGCTGCAGCTCTGATTGGATGCAGCTCGGAGCGCGGCGTGCATTTCACCGGGGGAGGGGGACGGTGCATACAGAGGGTACCGTAATGTAGCGTGTAGCACAGGGGATCACCTTCACTACAGTAGCAATCTCAATAGGGCTTATTTTCGGGGGAGGGCTTATTTTAGAGGAATCTTACACAGTAAGGGGAGGGCTTATTTTCGGGATAGGTCTTATTATCGGGGAAACATGGTAACAATTGAATTAATGTTATTTTGGCATCTGTAGGGGGTAAACTAAATGGGGGAATTTATCGAATTGTCTTGTCCTTTCTTCGCTATTATTTAGCAACAACTTTTTAAAAGAGTGATTATATGGTAAACTTGCCATTTTATCTGAGAGGGAAAGTGACCAGGTACAGAGCTTTTGGATATGAATTAGGTTTACTAAAGGACATTGCTTATTGGTAGCAGAGCTCTCGGGAAGGCTAGACATGGGTGTGCTGAGGTTCCTTGGGTCTATATCTTGAATTAGGTTCTGTTAGCTATCGAGTCAGATCAGTTTACATAGGTACAACTCTTCAGATGGTTAGTGTGTTATAACACTACCAAGATGACTATGGGGCTGGAAGCATTGCAGATGGAGTCATAGTGCCAAACATGGTGCACTTGCTTTCAGAAAAGTTTCTTTCTCTCCTATGTCAGTGATGATTCATTTTTCTGGTTCCTAGGGTTATTAAGACAATGATTTGCTCATTTTTCTTTGTTCCAGTCAAAACCTCAGTTGTCCACCATCCCAGGAATTAGAGTTCCACAAAACCAAAACAAAATAAAACAAACAAAAACTTCATTTGGACTAACATAAACATTACCTATAAAATCATCAGTTTTGGAGACAGAGAAAACCCTTAGTATTTTAGGAATATAAAGCAAAATAGAGGAAAACAATAAATTGCATAGGTAAGAAGGGGAAAAAACATTTAGCATGGATTTGGGGATCTTAAGAGATGTCTCTTTAATCCCTAAATAACTTGATCACTGCCAAGAAAAATGGGTTTGAATCTTGTTCTTTGGTGAAAAAATAATAGGACCTTTGCTCAAGGAGTTTGTAGCTTTCCTTTTTTATATTTTCTAACAGGCAATGTCAGTTAATTAATAAAGAGGTGGTGACATCTATGTTTATACAATCCTAAATAACAAATTTTATTTATGCTATTAAAAGGGGTATATCATCCACCGACTGGAAATGCATTGTAGTAGTCACAATTTAGCTGGACTAGTTAATTATGTTTCTCCTTCCTACTGGGGGGAAGGGGAGTGCATTATAGCCTCCATAGAAAACTCTCTTTAAATCCTTTAGGTTCAGTCATCTCTATGTGTATGACTCCAACATCTATATACTCAAAAATATTCAAATAGATCTACGATCTCATCTATGTGATATGATCCTTCTAACAGTGCAAATCATAACCCATCCATTCATCTGGAGTCCATGTTATTCTCATCCATATCTTTGCATAAGTTTTGCCATAAATGGTACACCATGGTGAGGAATCTTCTTCACTTTCTTCTGACATTATGAAAATACCAGTGGAACACACAATCTATTTGTTGGTTATCTTTCATTCCTATCATGTGACAACCACATATTCTTCTCTTAGATTTTTTTGGATGACATTCTTTACTTTTCACGATCTTTAATTTGCTATATTTAACATGCTACACACACACCCTCCCTTCCTACCACCTTCTCTCCCCCCATTGGGCTTTGCATTGTCCTTTGAATAATACTAATTTTAAATTCTTCAGAGATTACAGTATTTCCTGATTCATGGTCACACAACAACACCAGTAGAATACCGGTATAAAAAAGATAGACCTTTATTTTGGAGGGAAGTTTGAGATGATTAATTTACAATTTCCAAAAGACAATCCAATATAATTTTGGCCCAAGACATTGTTTATTTGTAGTGCCTGTCCAAAGTATATATACTTATTTATGAGCTATCAATCAACAAGAATTTATTAAACACCTGCTATGTATCAGGCACTATGCTAGGCACTGGGGATATAAATACAAGGGATTACTGTGGCCAGCACAGTTGGATGGCTAGCCAGCGGTGAGAATAATGAGACGGGGGTGTAATCAATAGTCTGTTTATTACAGGACCATTTCATACAGAGCCAAAGATGCAAGGAGCTCACAGAGTTTTTATGCCCCCCGCCCAGGAGAATGTAGAGACCCCAAAAGAATGCAGACAATTAGAAAGATCCTACATCAAAGGAATGCAGATAATGTAGAAGGAGCCTCCCTTAATCCTGTTCACTATTTACCCTTGCTTAAGGTTAGTTACTTATCAGGTTATTATTCTGGGACCATATCTGGAGGCATAAACAAAAAAGATTACCTGCCTTCTTGCTATCTTCCCGGTAACCTTTGCAAATAACTGTATAGGACAGGGGAATATACCTAGCTAGGTCTAGGGACCCCAAAATGTTCCCTTCATAATACATCCTCTTGCTTGTCTGACCTGTAGCCTTTCAGATAATAATATAGGGAAGGGGAATATTTCATTAGCAAGGCCGAGAAACTTCTGAAAGTTCGCTACAAGGGATGAAACAGTTCTTAGCTGCAATGAGTTTATGTTCTAATGAGTGAGACAAATCTATGTAAAATACATATAACAAAAATATAAATTTAATAAATACATACAAGTATATATGTATGTATACATATACACAGATATAGGTATATACACATAGTAAACACACACAAAGTAGTTAAATACAAAGTAGTCTGGGTTACTAGTGGAAATGAAGATAGACTTCATGCAGAAGATAATGCTTGGATTTCATCTTATCAGAAGAGAGGGACTCTGATGCATAATTAAGGAGATGACTAGTGCAAAGGGACAGAGAGGAGAGATGGAATGTTGTGAATGAGGAACAGGTACAAGGTCAGTTTGACTGAATCAAGAGTGTAGAAGGGAGAGAATGTCCTTTGAGGCTAGAAAGATAATAGTAGATTATATAGAGTTTAAAAAGTTAAACAGAGGATTTTATATTTTATGCAGGAAGCAATTCAGTTGGTTAAGTTAGGTGGTCACATGGTCAAATCTACTATTAAGAAAAATTATTTAGGGGCGGCTAGGTAGTGCAGTGAATAGAGCACCAACCCTGGAGTCAGGAGGACCTGAGTTCAAATGCAGCCTTAGACACTTAACACAAAACTAGCTGTGTGACCTTGGGCAAGTCACTTAATCCCAATTGCCCTACCTTCCCCCCTCCAAAAAGCCAAAAAAAAAGAGCAAAAAAAAGGGAAAATTATTTGGCATCAGTGTGTAGCATGGACTGGAGTGGTGAGATATGAGGCAGGGATACCAATTGTTGTGTACCAAAGGCTGTTGTGATTATCTAAGTGAGAGATGATGAGATGATGAGAGAGATGAGGGTCTGAACGAAGGACATAGTAGGATGGAGAGGAGATGTAATGGGCAAGACTTTGTAACTGAAGAATCAGGATTAATGCCAAGTTTATGAAGTCTAGAAGGATGGCAGAATCTTGTCTAGATACAGGGAAAGATGAAAGAGGGGAGGGTTTAGAGATAAAGAAAATGAATTCAGTTTTGAGATATATTGAGTTTAAAAAGGTCTTTGGGACATATAGTTTGAAATATCCACAAGGTAATTAGTGATGTGGAAAGAACAAGAAAGAGGCTTGTATAAAAAAAATTGTAAACTGTTAAAAATTTATTTTTAAGAAGTGTATATATGCACATATATGCGTGTGTATACATACTATATATGTACTTTGTGTCTCCTTTTTTTTGTTTTGTGAATTAAAAAAATATTTATTGGTGGTCTTTTTTTTTAAATGTATTTATCAGTACCCACTGGCCTACAATCACACCCCTACCCCATCCCCTCCAAGCCCTCCATTATCACAAATATATATGAAAGCAAAACAAACTGAAACATTGGCCAAGTCTAACAGTACCTATCTCAAAGTTAATCTAGAGTCCATCCTCTCCCTGCCAAAAGGTGGGAGGCATGTTTCAACACTATTATTGCTGCTTTGATCAGAGTTCTGTGTTGGAACAAAAAGGATCTCTGTCCAAAAAGGATTAGGTCCAGAACTTTGGCTTCATTATGTAGTGCTTTAAATAGCTGAGTTACCAGTCACACAGTCACAAACCTAATTTGAGTTAGCAGAACACAGTCAACATGCTGGGATTAATGCAGTAGTGCCTATGCTTTATATGCAGGGTTGGTTTCTTCAGCCTCCCAACACCCTCTCCCTACCTTGTAGGATTCTTATAACGTTCACACAAGGACTTCTCAGTACATTATTCTCCTCTGAAGAAAAGGTTCTTCAATCTGTCTACTTCAGAGGTAAGTGGTTTCTTGTGCAGATGTAATGGCAATTTTGCTTCCAAGAATTGCCTATAGGGACTGTATGCAAGCTCTACACAGTTCTTCAGTAACTGTGAACACACAGTAAATATTAACCAAGAATGACCCACATATTGTAATCAGTTACTCCCACCCATGTTCTCTCCGAGTAGATCACTGCCACAACTAAGTATTTGAAGATAGTGAGTTGTTCTTGGACCCCAAAACACAGTGAGTGAACTTTTCTAGAAAAGGAGTCCCAAGTGTATTGAATTATGCGTGATTTAATTTTGTGTGTATACAAATGAAGGTGTAGTGCCAAACAATGCAGAAAAATTAGTATGACAAACACACGTTCCTGAACTGTGTGTTTATTCAGATGTTTATTTTGAAATATTTTCAGAATTTCAACAAATACATCACCTGGAAAGAATACATTTCCTCTCATTATATTCATTCTTGCCCAGATGGAAAAGCATGCATGTTTTTGTAATTCTTAGAATTGGGTGCTGCCCATGCAGACGCATGAATGTGTGTGTGTGTGTGTGTATTTTCGAGACATGTCACAACTTTCTTTATGTCTGAATACTGAGAAACAGAATCAAGCTCTTCTGTGTCTTTAAGGGAAGAAAGAAAAAATGACCAAGAAGCTCTGATATTTTACATAACTGTATCACTTAATGTTGCATATATTTAAGTTGTAGTTGTAAACAAGTATTTAGACAGGTAGCTAATATATAATTACTAACATAGTTTTAAAACTAGTAATATAATTTAATGTGATTAAAACTTAGTCTTTTCAATTTAAATCTTGTTACCTTTTAGAACATCTACTACTTTGTCTCTAGAGAAACAGAAGAATTCTGCAAATTTTTTAAACAGAATATAAGTCCATCCTTTCCTACTCTTACTTCAACAAAGCAACAACCAATATTGATTTCAGAAGAGAGTCTTCAGAATGCATTGCCAATTAGGCTGTTTGTTATTTAATTCTCTTTGCTATCAGTATTTCTAGCAATGGAAGGAACTTTCTTAATAGATCCAAAATTTGGATGGAATGCATTCAGTACTACAGATTTTTATATCGTTTGGTCATCTATTTTTATTTCAAGTAGATTTCCATTCTTCCTGTATAATTTCACTTTATGATACAAGAAGTTTGTTTCTTCTTTTTGTTCTATAAAATTATTTTTATATGCATAATGTGAAAACAATACAACTTGAAATTAATTTAAAATTTCCTCTAAATGCTTGAAAATGAGTCATCAATTTATTTAGCTCCAATATTCTATTATGTAATAAATAATGAATATATCTTGGGACAAATAGTTGATAGTGTTTCTGAGGTTCTGAATATATTTCTGAGGAAATATATTAATATACAGCTTAATATACTCATATATATTATGAAGAATAGAAAGACAGTGTGATGTCATAGAAGGATATAGTCCTTGGAAGACCTGAGTTCTAGTCTTAGCTCTGTTACTAATTAGTTGTGTGACCTTGGGCAAATCTTCTCTAGGCCTCTGCTTCATCATTTATAAAATGGGGATAATAACTTGGAACAGACTTGTCACTCAATTCCACCTCTTAAAATCCGAAACTAAAATCCTAAAATCAGCTCAAATGCCATATCCTCCATGAGAACTTTACTGATCCTCAACTTTTCGTGTCTTTCTCTCCCATCCTTATTTTTTTACTTTGTATATTTTTATATTCACTTCCTTATGTATATCTTATTTTCCAGATTGAATGTTGGGCACATTTGTTATTGTTCTTCAGTCATTTCAGTCATGGTCGACTCTTCATGACCCCATTTGGGCTTTTCTTGGCAAAGAAACTGGAATGGTTTTCCATTTCCTACTCCAGCTTCATTTTACAGATGAGGAAACTGAGGCAAACAGAGTTATATGATTTGCCCAAGGTCACACACTGTCTGAGGCCAGATGTGAACTCTGGAATGTGAGTCTTCCTAACTCCAGGTCTGGCACTCTATCTATCCACTGTGCCACCTAGCTGCCCTAAACTGGGCACATAGTAAACACTTAATAAATGATTTCAATTGATTTATATAAACTCCTTGAGGGTAGGAGTTATTTGCTTTTTTGTTGCTGTTGCACAGCACAAACTTTAGAAATACTTGCTAGTTGATTGATTAATTGATCAAATGATAATTTATGCAGAAGTGCTAAAGGTAAGGTATTATTATACCAGTTGCTTAGCCATACTTATATTCCTGTAGAATATTATCCTGATTTAGTATAAATAAGTTTCTCACAGAAGCATATTAAAAATATATAGAAGTGTATGGTTAATAGCAATAATAACTAATATTTATATAGGGCTTTAAGGTTTACAAAGTGTCTTCTTAGATCCCAGACTTCTAAAATTGCACTAATGTTCCTTCTTTCTGCAAAATAGTCACAGTTACCTTTGCTATGTTCTTCAAAAAGCTGTCTGTGCTAGAGGTTTTTTTTTTAATCTGTTTTTAGAAGGACTATTGATGCAAAAATAACTGACATACTATTGCTATAGCCCTAGATTTAAAGTAAACATTATTTTCATCAAAAAGAAAACCAGTTATTTGCATTAAGCCTCTGTACACCCGGGTGTCGGAAGGGTAATTAAAGGGGCATGTGCAATATGTCTGCAGAACCTGAAAACCAAGATAAGTCTTATTTTTTAGTCTATTGCTTGATTATATCTTTTCTCATCCTTCCACTTTTATTACTCACTAAATGAAAAATGAGGTTAAACATTTTTAACATGTTCTTGCAGTTGGGCATTTTTTATTTATTAAGAAAGGTACCTTTTATTTTTTGAAGTTTTATATAGGTATTCTCAACTTTGTATAACTTAAGTTTCTTTTGAATCAGAATATTTGGAATGATTTTTCCAGAAGGGAGGAAGTATGGTCTCGTTCAGGGATAGGAAAATTTTAAAAATCATTAGTCATCATTGACCCACAGAAAACTTCAAAAACCAAAACTATTTGCATGTAGACATGAATGTACATTTTTCTCTATGTCAGTGACAATCAGGACTAAATAAAAAAAAATAATTCCTCATTCCTGATCTAATGACTAGGAGTGGACTTTTCTTCCTTTTTTGTTACTAATATGCCACAAGATCTCACAGAGTTCATAACAATTTCTATGTTTCTGTCTACAAAATATGAAAAATAAGAGTTACTACTACCTTCTAGGAACAGTGTCATGAATTGTAAGCTTATGATAGTTAAATATGTTAAAAGTCAGGAAGAAAACATGAAAATGTAAATATATAACATCTTATGGCTGAACAAAAATAGAAACCCACTGGTAAACTTAAAGGACATGAAACTGTGAATACTATGAGTAAAAGACTTTATTTGCTTATCTATGACTTTGGTGGTTTGATAATTGTGGTAAGCAATGAACAAATTTCAAAAATATTCTATATACTTCTGTCTTCCTTGGGAAGTACCAAGGTTAGGCATATTCCAATGCTTATAAATTTTTTTAATTGACATTTAAAAAAAATGAAAATGCATATTAGTTAACATGATTTGGGAAAGTTACAAATTCACAATACTACTCATAATGTTGGTATTTTATGCCTAATAATTTTATATCAGAAACTAAATCTTCAAAGAAAAGGGACCCTAGAAAAGGATATTTTACATTCATTTATAGATGTTACTTAAAAGGTTAGCTGTTAATGCCAATTAAATGACATTCAAATAGATCTCACTTGACTCTACTTACATGGATAAATAATATCCACCATAGAAAAGAAAAAAGAAGCATATGCATGTTTATCTTAGGTCTTTAATTTATTCATCATTTATACAATTTCATGTGTGTTCAAGTGTTGTTTTTGTGTTATCATAGACTGCTTATAATATGTAATCTTTTTATGCATGTATTTTATCTCCCTAAGAAGATTGTCATGGGAGCTCTGAGCATGTGTTTTATTCCTTTAAAGTCCCTCATGGTGCTTTGAGCAAACAGGGTAGACTCAATAACTACTGATTTTGTTTTTAGTGTAAATTCAAAACAGGCAAGGATCAATCTATATAACTAATTGTACAATTATAGCACATCATCATGCTAATATGAGTGCTTAATAAATTCTTCATGAATTTGATAAGGAAATACAGTGTCTCAGATCCCTTTAAATCAAGGACTATTTCTTTTTTTTTTTTTTTTTGGTCTTTGAATCTCCTATGCCTGTCATAGGTCCTGACCGATAGTAAACAATTACTAAATGTTTGTTGTGTGTTTGATTGATTGGCATTTCTGTTTACTGCTCTTAATTGTGAGGTAGTGGAGTGTAATGGAAAGAGTAGAGTGGATGTAATATTAGAGAATTTGGATTTGAATACTGAGCAAATCGCAATCTTTTGTGGCTTCACTTCATCATGTCTAAAATCAGAGAATTAGGCTGGAATTTAGCATAGTGTCTGGCACATTGAAAGTGTTTATCACTTTTGTATTGGTTGATTTACTAATTTGTAGCTTTATATACTGGAGGGAGTGGTCCTTATCCCAATTCCCACTTGCACTGATAAATTGAGTCCCCATAGCACACCTAGTACACTACCTATTTTGTGTTCTAAGGTTAGTCCTGAAAGGTTGGGGCTATTCTTTTTTTTTTTTTTTTGCTTTTTGGAGGGCAATTGGGGTTAAGCGACTTGCCCAAGGTCATATAGCTAGTTTTTTTTTTGTTAAGTGTCTGAGGCCGGATTTGAACTCACGTCCTCCTGACTCCAGGGCCGGTGCTCTATTCACTGTGCCACCTAGCCGCCCCTGGGACTATGAACTCAAGCATCCATTCTGGTGTGTTCTTTCCATGTCAGTCACCAGTGATTAGCTCTGAAGTTTCTTTTATACAAATAACTTCAATTAGCTTTTTTAAAAGTTGGTTGAATTGTATTTTCTTTTTTTTCAGATTTTATTTTAGACCAAAACACCAGAACACAAATACAAAACAGAGAAAAGAAACAAAAACATGTCATAAACTTAAATATTGAAACAAATACAGTTAGAAAGAAAAAAAAAGCATGTTGTGTGCAAAGCAGAACATAAGAGAGGATTCTAATATGTAACAATAAATTTTTATTTCAAGAAAGCCTGTATGACAAATACTTGTTGTGTTGAGAATTGTCCATCTTTTCTTTGCTTTCTTGTGAATTTTCTTTTGCTCTCTGTTGTGCACTATTTTTTTTACTTTGTTCTTTTTTCCCCCTTCTCCACTCCCTGCCCCTACCCCTCCCCCCACCCCCAGCCCCATTAAATTAGTTTTTACTGAGAAGCAGAAGTACAAACCATTCCCTGGGTAGAGTGGGCTCAAACTTAAGGCAGTTGTTAGGTAACATTTGCTCCACCACATTCACTTTTGGATGCTTCTTTGCTAATGCCATAATTACTCCCTTGCTTGAAGAGCCTGGCATCTTGGCTGTGGGATGAATCCAGTATTAGGCTAGGTCCAAGTTGATTTTCTGGGCTATGCTAGCAGATCAGGCTCTGTTTGAAGCTGTCTAGAAACTCAGGCAGGGACTTCCACCCCTGTACTTCTGGCATTCTCTAAACCTTCTGAAGATTACAAGACAAAAACAATATCAGGGCCATGTAAAGTCAACAAGCATTTATTAAACATTTGTACCAGACACTGTGCTAAATACTGGGGATACAGAAAAGGTAAAAACAGCCTTTGCTCCCAAGAGCTATCTAATTAATAATGGCTTCATGTCAAACCATGTGGGGAGAGTCAGCTGCAAGTACAAGCTCTCCTCTCTATCTGGAGGCTTGCATCAGCCAGAAAAAGAATGCTTTGACTGATTAGAGTCAATGCCTATCCCGTTCTGACTTAGCTGCCAGACAAAAGTCCTCGCACCCCCTCTCCCCCCATATAGTAAGCAAACAGGTATCATTTATGGAATGATTGCACATCCTCTAAGTGGAGAATTGGTCTCCTCCACTATATCCAGCACCACGCAGGCTCACCAAATATGTACATGCTTCCAGGATTGAGTCCTCATTGACCTCTCCACCAAATTGCCTCCCGGCAATCAAAGCTTAATTAACTAGAAGATAATCTCTAGCATCCTTTTCAATTCTAAAATACTATGAAATGCTTCATTTATATCCTTCAGAGAAAGAAGTTTGAGTGGGATTTTAGTCACACCAAAAAGATTGTTTTTTTAAGGATTTAAAAGACTGGCCAAAAGACTATGGAAACTGAAAATTACAGCTCTCCCCCCCCTCCATATAATTCTGAAACGACAGTTTAAAAAATATATGTGGGACAGTAATTTGGTCAAACAGCAGTGGTTTTATCAGCGAAATATCTAACGATTGATATGATTTCTCTATCAATTGGGTAAATTTGCTGAATTAACCAGAGATCTTGAAATCACATAGGCATCTTATGTTTAAAATCAGCAGATATTCCTTTCAAATTATTAATTTTTCCATATTTTCCTATTTCCATTCTCTTTTTTCTTTCTCTTCCCCTGCCCCTTGAATTAACCAAATAAATTTGAGCCTAGCAAAATTTATCTCATTGGGTATCCTCATTCTGGTATTTATCTTGCCTCTTGATCTATCAGTCTCATGGGGTTTTTAGTTGTATAGATTATGCAATTTCAAAACCCCCTTTCCACTCAGTTTGTTCTAAAATGCTACATTCTTACAGTGCTTATACTTGATATGGATATTATTTGAGTTTATACAGGCTGAGAAATGACTATTATCTCAACCTGACAGTAAAACAGTTGATTACTTCCTGAAGTACCTCTTTAAATCAAGAATACTCCCAATAAAATGTCTTTTAAAATTCCTTTTAATCCCAGAGCATACTACAGTTAATCAGCTTCAATAAATGGCTTCTTCTGTTACTAAACCAAAGGCTAGAATGCCCCCTTTCTCTTCCCAGTACTGCTCAGAAAGTGGAGATTATATATGAAATGTATAAATGAAGTAGTTATATGATCTGCTGGCCAAGGATTGGCAGGATTGAACGTGAGAAGCTACTAATTCTCTCTCTAGCTCTGATGCTAACAATCTGTCCATATATCAGTTTCTCTTTCCAGCACTGAGGATAATGGAAATGCTGTCAGAATATACTTATAAAGTCAGCCGAAAGCTTTGAATCAAATTTGCTTATAAAAATACAAAGTATGATCATACTGTTTGAATTATGATTCCTTATTTCAGGCATTTATAATTAAATAAGAAAACTAAATTGATTATAGTTGAAATGACTGAAAGTCAAGGTGAAAACTCCAGGGTAGC
Source organism: Petaurus breviceps papuanus (assembly GCF_028583685.1). Classification (NCBI taxonomy): domain Eukaryota; kingdom Metazoa; phylum Chordata; class Mammalia; order Diprotodontia; family Petauridae; genus Petaurus; species Petaurus breviceps. The sequence goes on along the minus strand of NW_027185863.1, from coordinate 2,668,617 downwards.
TTTGATGTTTGCACTAAATGAAGTCTTCAGTTTTCTATACTGGACTAAGAATTGATCACTCTGGTTGCTGTTCTTGTTTTTTAAGAGGCTGAGAAATTCTTCCAAATGAACTGCAGCATTTAGAACCCAACCATTCAGTAATTATGATGGCAGATCTTTCATGGAATATTTCAGGAGTTTTTCCCATATTTGTGCTGAAAGATTGAATTCTATCCTCAACTACAGAAAAGAGGTCTCTGACTTTTAGTTCATGTGGCTTATCAGGATCCAACTTTTATCAGTATCAAAAAGAACATTTGAAACTGATTAAAGATGAATGCATGAGAATCATGGATTTAAAATTGTAAGAAATGGATTAATCCTACCCTAGTTGTTAGGAAAGTCAGGTAGGTGTACCTCAGCTGTAAATAGATATTATCATTCTTTTCTTTTTTAATTAGATTTTTATTTTATTTATTTGCTTTTTGGAGGTGGGAAGGCTGGGCAATTGGGGTTAAGTAACTTGCCCAAGGTCACATGGCTAGTAAGTGTTATATGTCTGAGACAGAATTTGAACTCAGGTCCTCCTGACTCCAGGGCCGGTGCTCTATTCACCGCACCATCTAGCTGCCCACATCTGTCAGCATTTTCAACCTCTGCTAGCTTATGGTTTTTGTGTTTTTATTTTTCCTTTTGTTTTTATATCATTTATTTCCCACACTGTGCTCCCATAGTCCAAGTGAGCCTGATGATTGAATGAATTAATAAATATTTAGTAACTACTATGTGCCAAGCGTTATGCTAAAGTTCTGGGGTTAGAAAAAGCTAAGTAGTACCTGCTCTTGAGGAGCCCATATTCTAAGTGAAGAAGGTAGCACATAAGAGAAGGTTCAGTACACAGCAGGTTGAGATGCTCAGAAATCCAAAGGTCAAGGACACAAGACCACTTAGATTGTGTCCTCAGTATTGGGGCCAAGACAGAGGGTGGCAAGACCTGAAGGACCTTAGGAGGCTGTGGCAGGGCACATGGTAAGACTTGATGGTCCTCCACCTCACGAGAGGTAGTAAAGGTGGTGACTGCTCTCTCATCCAAGCCAAATGAATAGCCAAGCAACCTGAATGAGTTCTGGAATGGCCTGAGTCTGGGGGGTAGGGTCAGGGTGAAAAAAAAGAAAGATAAAGATTAAAACAGGGGAAAACAAGAAGTTCGATAAAATCAACCAACTTACCAACTGTGTCAGACAGTATCTGAGGTATTCCATATGCATATTTCCCTACTTCTGTAGTGAATGGAGGGAGATAAAATTTTCTCAATTCTTTTGAGCTTAGCATTGTCTAATATTATAAGCACACAGCTTTTAGTTGAATTTTGTTGTTCTTTCTATTTCCATTATTGTAGTAATGATGAATATTATTTTTTATTTTGTCTGCATCAGTTAAAGTTTTCCCATATGCTTCTCTGACATCTTCCAGTATTCAGAGTTTTAATATTCTATTATATTCATGTAACTGTTTGGTTATCATTTTAGTCACTTTTAAAACATAATTCCAAATTCATCATTATATCTTAGTCAAAAACTTTGAAATGTACTACATTCCACATGTTAAAACTAAAAAACTAAACTAAAAAAAAAATAAGGTAAAATATTCATGATGTGACAGGATCAGAAGTGTTTTTAGGAATCTTAAGTTGGTAGCTATGTGAAGGATGTATTAGAAAGGGGATAGACTGGTGTCAGAGAGAACAATTAGAAACCAATTTCACTAGTTCAGTTGAGAAATGAGGAGGTCTGAACTAAAACCAGGATTCTCTGCATGGCATCTCTGGGTTCTGTTCAATTTTTGAACATTCATTTGATTCAGTCAATAAGCATTTATTGTGTTCTGAGCAATGTGTTAAATTCTGGGGAAACAAAGGCAAAACATAATCCCTTCCCTTAAGGCATTCACAATTCTAATGAGAAAAACAACATGCAGATAGCTAGATACATACAAGACATACACTTAGATGAAAGGTAATCTCAGAGGAGAAGACACTCTCAGCTAGAAGAACCAAGAAAGACTTCCTGCAGAAGGTGGGATTTAAGTGAGTTTTGAAGAAAGACAGGGAATTAAAAGGTGAAGAGGGAAAGTATTCCTAGGGACAACCAGTGCAAAGACAAGGAGACACGAGATAAGGAGTCCTCTCTGAAGAACAGGAGGTAGATCTGTATGGCTGGATGTCAGTGTGTGGAGGGGAATAAAGTATTGAGAAAAAAAAAACACAACCAAAACAACACCCTGGAAATTTAGGATGGGAGCAGGTTATGATGAACTTTAAGTGCCAAGTAGGGGACTTGATACTTGAGGTAATAGGTAGCAACTGGAGTTTGTTCAGTAGGAAATTGAAATGGTCCGACCTATAATTTGGAAAAGATCATTCAAGCAGCTGATTAAGAATAGATTGTAATGGGGAAAGATGAGGCAAAGATACCAGTTAGAAGACTCTTATAGTAGTCCAAGTAAGAGATGGAGATAGGTCCAGAACCAGAGTTGATGGCTAGGCAATGAGATACATAGGAGTTAAAATGTGTAGTTTTAGAGGTAAAAACAACAAGATTCTACAATTGATGGAATATGTGGAATGAGTGAGAGGAAGGAGTTGATACCTACTAAGATAGGGTACCTATGTGGTTGGAAGCCTGCGTGACTGGAAAGTTGTTGATATTCTCTGCAGTAATAACAAAGTTCAGAGGAGTGAAGAATTTGGTGAGAAAGATGAGTTCTATTTTGGACATATCAAGTTTGAAATATCTATAGGATATCCAGTTCAGGATGTCTAAAAAATAGTTGGAGTTCAGGAGAGATACCAGGGCTGAATATAATAAACATCTGAGAATCATCTGCATAGATAGATCACCAAATGAAGTATTATAGAGGGAGAAGAGGGTCCAGACTAGAGATACCCAAAGTTAATGGGAATCTTTTTTTTTAAGCAATTGAGGTTAAGTAACTTGCTCAAGGTTACACAGCTAGTTATTTCTGGGTGTGGTGCTATGTATCAGAGGCCGGATTCGATCCCAGGTCATCCCGACTCTGGGGCCGCTGCTTTTACTCACTGAGCCACCTGGCCGACCCCGTTAATGGGAATCTTGACATGGATAAACAACTAAGAAAGGAGAATGAGAAGGAACAGTCAGATAGGATAACTGAGACAGATCAATGTCACACACACACACACACACACACACACACACACCAGATAAGAGAGTGATTGGTAATGTCAAATATTGCAGGGAGATCAAGAAGGATGAAGACTGAGAAAAGGTCATTAGATTTGGCAGTTAAGATATCACTGGTACCTTGGGAGAGAGTGGTTTCAGGCAAACAATTAGGTCTAAAGCCTGATTATGGAGAGTTTAGAAGAGAGTGAGAGAAAATAGAAACACCAAGCATAGGTTTTCTTAAGAAATTACCTGCCAAGGGGAGGAGAGATATAAGATGATAGCTAATGGGGATCCTACCATCATGACATCAAGTGAATGTTTTTTAGAGATGAAAAGTGTGTATATAGATGGCAGTGAAACAACCAGGAGATAGGGATAAGGAAGAGATTGTTGGGGGCAATCTGCTGGGACAAGAATACATGGAATCAAGGGTGCACTTAGAGGAGTTGTCTTTGGAAAGGAAAGAAGGGAATTCTCTTAGTAATGACCTAAATTGTTTTTCAGTAAGTATTAGCGGAGGGAGCAAGGAGGAGCCAAGAGATGTTTGAGGAGAGAAAAGGTTTGGAATAGCTGCTGTGTGGAGAGGGATAGCAAATCTATTAGGGATGAGCAAAATGATTGTCTCCTACTATAGTCAGCAACTGGCTACCTACCTATAACTCATCTCCAGTACTCTTCTGTCTAGAGAATAATAGAAGCTTATATCTGATACAGACAAAAGACAAACTTGCCCAGAGTTGCACAATGAAGATAGAATGAAGACTATAACCAAGGCCTCCTAAGATACCCACTTTCCTAGATACCCATAGAAAAGTGATGTAGGTTGGTCAAGATAGTTATTTCACTCCTGGCAGCATGATCCACAGAAAGCAAGAGCAGAATGGCTAAATGAAGAGCATCAGAGAATTGTATTTTCCAGCTATTAAACTTTAAGATTCTCGATAAGCCATCTCTGACTCACTCCCTAGAATATCAGGCCAAATGTCAGAAGTCCAAATGACAACCAGAACCATCTCGGGGATGTACATGTATATGTGTAAAAATATGGTTTTCTTCATGTCTGAAGATTGAGGACCACTACTATGAACTCAAGGTGTGGGGAAAAGCCCAACGTGCACATATATAATGGTGTTGTACACATAGAGCGTTTGTCTTTTGATTTGTGATTGCTGCCTCTACAGAGCTTGGCATTGCCTGGAATTCTTCCATTTCCTCCTTTTAGTTATACCTACCCTATTTCTTTTTTGTCTCCTCACATGGTATCTGGCCCATAGTAGGTGCTTAATCAATACTTGTTTGTTAATTAAGAGTCAACCTAACTCTGATGGGTGCTTGCCAGACTAATTTGTTTCCTGATATAATTTCCCAACTCTCTGTAGCTAGGCTGCATCATTTCACAGTGTGATTCTGTGGACCTCTTACAACTTATATTTGGATATGTCAGAGAAACTACATGGTAATAATATGGATGTATTGAGAGGGACACGGAGAAAGTGTGAGAGGCTGTGAAAATACTTTGAGAAATATAAATGTAAAATACTTAAGAATCAATTTATGACATATATGTTATAATAATGAAAATAAATTCCATTTTGCTATAAGATATGCACACATATACGTGTGTGTGTGTGTAAATCAACTTTGGCAGGTAAAGATCTCAGGACAACTGCATCCCAATATATTGTGATATTGCAAATAACTGAGTTTTTACAATTTTTAGTGATTTATATTTCACTTTGTTCATTGAACTTGAAGACAGATTTATACTACTTGAATACAGAAAATTTCTAATATTAATGTAAAATTTTAAAAGTCTATATTAAGATGGCAATACAATAATACTAGCAAATTAAACTCAAAACATTTTAAAATATGAGTATGGTTTAGGATGCTGAATTTTCTGGCATATCATGCCAATTTTATTTCCAAAATCTCAGCAAGGTACAGGAGAGCTGCTAAGAGGAGCTGGCAATTGTGGGACTTATTGAGACTTTGGCTTTACTCACTCTATCTTTCACTTTCAGTTCCATATTCTGGAGACTGCACACAACAGGACTTGGTATCATTGAGCTGTAAAATCAATAGTTTTGTAATGATAAAGAAGCATTGTAGCTCATTGCAGTTGGTGTCAGCTGAAAATCTCAGCCACTGCCAAGTTCAGCTTTATGTTTAACAGGTTGAAAAAGACCATGCAATAGAAGCTTTGAGGAAAATATAGAAATAGAAGCCAAAAAAAGTAACTGTTGCCAAATTTTCCAGCTGATCTCTTTATTGAGAATACTTAAGTAGTAAATCCAGGGATTTGTTTTTTTAAAGACTGCTAATAAAACATAATAATTATGATCCTCATGCCTGTGGTATCAAAGATTTCCCTTTCAGGGAAAGATATCTCATTTCTTTCTTTCTTTCTTGGCACAAGCTTCCACCCGTAAATCTGAGAAATAGCCCCTGTTGGATAGAATTCTCCAATTGCAAGCACTCTTGTCACAAAATACCAAGCAATTAAAAAATAACAAAAACAACAATGGCAATAATTTTCTTTTTGAATGCTCTCAAAATTATTTACACTTCCATTTTGACTTCTATTGATTTTTATGCCATCCTCTGAGATGGCTGATCTGTGGTCATATTGCCCTCTGATGATTGTTCTGGGAATATTGCCCTCCAGTTATGGCCAATAATAATAGTCAATAATAACATTTAATAGTAAGCACCTACTATGTGCTAGGTGCTGTGCTAAGCTGCTAAGTTATAGAGGTCACACTCAAGTTGCCTACAGTTCCCTGCAGGTGAGACCATGTATTTCCTGGTTCAGTGCCTCTTCCATACATTACTGTGGCCTTCAGCTCTCCCTTATATACTCTGAGTATGACCAGAAAGCAGCCCAGGGGTTCAGTCTCAATATAACCAATGTCAATTCTTTTATCTTCGTAGGTCACTCTCATTAAACAAGTAGCTTCTCTTCCAATGACCACCCCATTGTTTAGTGCTTTAATTACCATTTTGTAGTTATCCCTTTCACATTGCGGTGGTTAGGGGTTCATCACCCCTGTGGTCTAGAAAATCTGTGTATACTTTTTTGGATCTCTCTTCATATCGGAGAAGTCTGAATTTTTTCTTTTTCTTTTATGGGGTGTTTACAGTATCTTATAGTAAAATTTGGATTGATATTATACAACAGTATACATATATTTTATGCATATCTGAATTTCTGAACTTTTTTTTTTGTATTATCTGCTGGCCCTTGGTTATTGTCCACAGTTTCTGCAAAACTCCAAAATTCCAGTTTAATTTCTTATGCTGACCTATGATACATAGAAATTGCTATGGATAAATTCATCTTGTGGAAAGGATAACTGTACTTACTATGTTTTTAGAACTTTATGTTGAATTTAAACACAATGTCTATAGCCTCTCACCTGTTTCTCACAACACTTATTCTGTCTTTTTTCTGTGTTCCTTAGACTGTTTGTACAGGGCTGTTAGCCTTCCTCCTCTCCTTCTCTCCACCCCCATGCAACTTCCCATCCTTTAGGAGACACTAAGAGTGAATTATACTATCTATTTAATGCATATTCTTTTTCAATTAAAAATGCTTTAAGTCCCATGCCTGACACTGGAAGGGAAAGAAAATGTCAAATTTATCAGTGAAATGAACCTAGCATTCCCATCAGCCTCTGCTGCCTTTTCTCCATCCCAAATAGTCTATGTCATATTACTATTGCCACTGTCTTCAAGATTTTCTCCCTATAGTCAAGAACTACCCACCAAGAATTTATCTCTGGAAATCTCATAACATGTTTCTCTATTGTTTAAAAGTGATATCTCAGAAGGAAGTCTTGAGTCAAGGGTATTTCTGGGAGAATGTTAGGACCTCTATATTACCACTGGAACTCTTTCAGATATGTATATAATTGTATTTGTCAATCTTAAAGACAGGATAATTTTTTTAAAAATTGCCTGGAGGTGAATGAAATTAAACTGAGGAGCAGGTCTGCCTCTGACCAAGAGATTTCTGATTCCTAGTGAATAGAGTACAAATCAAAACTGGATTTGTAATTATCTGGTGAGTTTAGGTTACATAGAAGAATCAGATAATTAAAATCCAAAAAAGTAGATTAGAATATGTGGATTTGGCCTTTGAGAATAAAGTCATAGTCAGTGCCTAGTGGAATGACACTAGGTAAATATTTGTTGATCGATTTTTATTACTCAATTGGTTTATTTTTCATACTATGGCAATGAGGCACCTTCAAAGGAATGCCATAGTATCTGTAGCAGACACTTTACAGATTTTGATGCCAAATGTCAGAGGCTTAGGGATTGCCAATCCCCAGCAAACACTAAAAGATGAATAATTTTGAAATGAAGAAGGATATGTCTGCTGTACTACTATTTCTCAGCTCTCCTCCTCCTGGGAGCTTCTTCTTCCCAATGCATAAACAAGGTTGACTTCATGAATGAACTTGATAGTAACATTGGCTCTAGAAATTTCCCAGTGTGGGGGAAGGATGAAGAACTTTGCCAATTAACAGCTTTGGAAAGCTACCCATTAGTGAAAGGGAGTTTGAGGGGAGGGAAGGAAAAGAAAAATCTTTCTCTGCTCTCAGGGTACCCTAGCTCTTAATCTCACCCATGCCACTACTGACAGACTTTAGAAACTTTTTGAAAAAATTATAGCCGTGAGGGGCAGTCTGGGACGCCATGGCGCGGGGCACAGGGGCAGGCCAGGCAGGCCAGGAGGAGGCCTGTTCAACAAGGGGGGCAAGTTGTCCCACCAACCACAAGGGCCACTACCAGGCCTATCACCAAAGGGCTAGGACTGGAAAGAGCAAGGTAAGAATCAAATGTAGGGCTCTTGTTGGGGACAGCAAATACTCCTGGGTCTACCACTCCATAGCCCAGAAATTTAAAAAACCCCTATCAAGACTTCCAAGGACCAGGATGACAGAGTGAACCCCGGCTGTACAAACTCCCTCTCCCCCAAAAAAACCATAGTAATTATTGCCCCAGGGCAAAACCCTAAATAGTTAAATCTTGGGAACCCTAGAGGAAGGGTGTGGCTAGGACTCTGCCTCAAAATGGGTAGAAAGCAGACTACAAAGACTCTGGAGTCCTACTATCCTCAGAGGGAGGAACCAAACTCAGAGAGAGACAATGTGGACTCCACACCCACAGCTGAAACATCAACAGGGAACAGGTCCCAAGCACAGAAAGCTCTCCTAGATGAGCTCAAAAGGAACTTTGAAAACCAAATGAGAGAGATAGAAGACAAAATGAATAATTCTTTTAAAATCAAAATTGCAGAATTAGAAAACATTATAATGAAGAAAACAGCTCCTTAAAAAGAAAAGTGTGTGATATGGAAAAGGATATCCAAAAACTAACCGAGGAAAATAATTTGCTAAAAACTAGAATCAACCAAATTGAAGCAAATAACTCTATGAGGAACCAAGAATTAGTCAAAACAACAAGAATGACAATTAGAAAAAGAGGTAAAATATCTCAATGGAAAAATAATGGACTTGGAAAACAGATCCAGGAGAGATAATCTGAGAATCATAGGCCTACCAGAAAATCATGATGAAAAAATGAGCCTGGACAACATTCTCCAAGAACTCATTAGGGAAAACTTCCCGGAGATATTAGAACCTGAGGGTAAAATAGAAATCGAGAGAATCCACCATACACCTGCTGAAAGAGATCCCAAACTGAAAAGTCCTTGAAATGTTGTGGCCAAATTCAAGAACTACCAGATAAAAGATAAAATACTTCAAGTGGCCAGAATGAAACAATTCAAATATCAAGGAACCACAGTAAGGATCACACAGGATTTGGCAGCCTCTACACTGAAAGATCAGAGGCAGTGGAATGCAATTTTCTGGAAGGCAAAAGAGCTTGTGTTACAACCAAGGATCACCTACCTAGTGAGACTGAGCATATTCTTCCAGGCAAACAGATGGTCATTCAATGATATAACAGATTTCCAGACCTTCCTGATGAAAAAGCCAGAGCTCAATGGAAAATTCAACCTCCAATTATGAGATTCAAGAGTGACACAGAAAGGTAAACAAGGAAAACACACACACACACACACACACACACACACACACACCCTGTTATTTAATAAGAGCAAACTGTTTATAGACAAGTAGGGGGTATGAGTATAAATTACACAAAATGACAATTTAAAAAAATCTTATTAAGGGCTACAAAGGGACTGCAATGGAAGAAGAGAAATGAATGAAGTGCAAAAGGGTAAATTATGCCACACAAAGAGGCATAAAAAGAATATAGCAGAGGAAAAGAAGAGAGAGAGATGAGTATTACATGAGCTTTTCCCTCATTGGTTCTGGTGCAAGGAAGGAATAACACAACCAGTTAAACATAGGACTCTATGCAGAAGAGACACAAAATGTATCATAATAGAGGGAACGAGGGGAAGGAGAGGAGCTTTGCGTGAGATTTGTCCCTGTCACTCTTGGTGCGAAGAAGAAATAACATACTTCATTAAGTATAAAAGTATCCTACAGTCAGTAGGAAGGAGAAAGGGCTTATGAAAGGGGGGGGGGTGGTTAGTAGAGAGGGAAGATGTAAGGGAGAAGGGGAGGAAAAGGGAGGGGGGCTGATAAGGGAATACTGAGCAAGGCAGTGGTCAAAAGGAAAACTATTAAGGGGGGGAAGAGAGAAGGGAGAAAAAATATAAGCATTAACAGGGGAGGAAAAAGGATGGAGGGAAAGAAACAGATAAAAATCATACCTGTGAATGTGAATGGAATGAACTCTCCCATAAAACGGAAGCAGATAGAAGAATGTATTAAAAATCAAAATCCTACAACATGCTGTTTACAAGAAACACATCTGAAACAGAGAGATACATACAAGGTAAAGGTAAAAGGCTGGATTAAAATATATCATGCCTCAGCTAAAGTAAAAAAAGCAGGGGTAGCAATCTTTATTGCAGATAAAGCAAAAGCAAAACTTGATCTAATTAAAAGAGATAAGGAAGGAAATTATATCCTGTTAAAAGACACCATTGAGAATGAAGCAATATCATTGCTTAACATATATGCACCAAGTGGTATAGCATCCAAATTCCTAGAGGAGAAGGTAAAGGAATTAGAGGAAGAACTAGATCGCAAAACTATACTAGTGGGAGACCTTAATCTCCCCCTCTCTGAACTGGATAAATCCAACCTCAAAATAAATAAGAAAGAAGTTAAGGAGGTGAATAGAATTTTAGAGAGGGTAGGTATGATTGATCTCTGGAGAAAACTGAATGGGGATAAAAAGGAATATACCTTCTTCTCAGCAGTGCATGGCACATACACAAAAATTGACCATATACTAGGACATAAAAACCTCGCAATTCAGTGCAGAAAGTCAGAAATAATAAACCCATCATTCTCAGATCATGATGCAATAAAAATCATATGCAATAAAGGGCCATGGAAAGACAGACCAAAAGCTAATTGGAAACTAAACAATTTAATCCTAAAGAATGAGTGGGTCAAACAAGAAATCATAGAAACAATCAGGAACTTCATTCAAGAGAATGACAACAATGAGACAATATACCAAAATTTGTGGGATGTAGCAAAGGCAGTTCTTAGGGGAAGTTTTATATCCCTGAGTGAATACATGAATGTATTAGAAAAAAGAGAGGTCAATGAATTGGGCATGTAATTGAAAAAGCTAGAAAAAAAAAAACAAATTGAAAATCCCCAATTAAATACTAAATTAGAAATACTGAAAACCAAAGGAGAGATTAATAAAATTGAAATTAAGAAAACTATTGAATTAATAAAACTGAGCTGGTTTTATGAAAAAAACCAATAAAATTGATAGACCCTTAGTCAATATGATAAAAAAAGAAAGAAGAAAACCAAATTAAGAGTATCAAAAATGAAAAGGGTGAACCTACCACCAATGAAGAGGAAATTAAAACAATAATTAGGAATTATTGCCCAGTTGCATGCACATAAATTTGAAAATCTTAGTGAAATGGATGAAGATTTACAAAAATACAAGTTGCCCAGATTAACTGAAGAGGAAGTAAATTGCTTAAATAACCCCATCTCAGAAAAAGAAATTGAACAAGTCATCAGTGAACTCCCTAGGAACAAATCTCCAGGGCCAGATGGATTTACTAGTGAATTCTATCAAACATTTAAAGAACAATTGATTCTAATACTCTACAAACTATTTGGGAAAATTAGTGAAGAAGGAGTCCTACCAAATTCTTTTTATGACACAAATATGGTACTGATAACTAAATCAGGAAGATATATAACAGAGAAAGAAAATTATAGATCAATCTCCCTCATGAATATAGATGCAAAAATTTTAAATAAAACATTAGCAAAAAGACTACAGCAACTTATCACAAGAATAATACACTTTGATCAGGTAGGATTTATTCCAGGAATGCAAGGATGGTTTAATATTAGGAAAATCATCAGTATAATTGATCATATTAACAATAAAACTAGCAAAAACCACATGATTATCTCAATAGATGCAGAAAAGGCTTTTGACAAAATACAACATCCATTCCTATTAAAAACACTAGAAAGTACAGGAATAAATGGAGCCTTCCTTAAAATAATAGGTAGCATCTATTTAAAACCATCAGCAAGTATTATATGTAATGGGGAGAAGCTAGAAGCATTTCCAATAAGATCAGGGGTGAAACAAGGATGTTCACTATTCAATCTTATTTTTATTATTCAATCTAGTACTAGAAATGTTAGCAGTAGCAATTAGAGAAGAAAAAGAAATCAAAGGAATCAAATTAGGCAGAGACCAACCTATCACTCTTTGCAGATGATATGATGATATACTTAGAGAATCCTAGAGAATCAAGTAAAAACCTATGTGAGACAATAAATAAATTTGTAAATCCTCGGCATTCCTGTATATTTCTAATGAAATTTAACAGCAAGAGATAGAAAGAGAAATCTCATTTAAAGTTACTGTAGACATTATAAAATATTTGGGCATCTACCTGCCAAAACAAACCCAGGACCTATATGAACACAACTACAAAACACTTTTCACACAAATAAAGTCAGATCTAACTAATTGGAAAGACATCAATTGCTTGTGGCTGGGTTGAGCTAATATTATAAAAATGACAATTTTACCTAAATCAAATTATATATTTAGTGTCATACCAATCAGTTTACCAAAAAATTGCCTTATAGAGCTAGAAAAAATAGTAACAAAATTCATTTGGAAGAAGAAAAGTTCCAGAATATCAAGGGAATAAATGAAAAGAAATAAATAAAAGAAAAATGAAAATAAAAGAAAAGAAATAAAAAAAAGGAAGGTGGACTAGCTATACCAGATTTTAATCTGTACTATAAAGCAGCAGTCCTCAAAACTACTTGGTACTGGCTGAGGAATAGAGTAGTGGATCAATGGAATAGAGTGGGTACACAAGACTCAGCAGTCAATGACTATCGTAATCTACTGTTTGATAAACCCAAAGACCCCAGTTTTTGGGATAAGATTTCACTATTTGACAAAAACTGCTGGGAAAACTGTAATATAGTATGACAGAAACTGGGCATAGACCATTATCTAACACCAGATACCAAAATCAAGTCTAAATGGGTGCATGATCTAGGTATAAAGACTGATACTGTAAGCAATCTGGGAAAGCAAGGAATAGTTTACCTGTCAGATTTGTGGAGAGGGGAAGAGTTTATGACCAAACAAGAATTAGAGGGTATTATAAAATGCAAAATGGATAATTTTGATTACATTAAATTGGAAAGCTTCTGTACAAACAAAGCCAATGTAACCAGGATTAGGAGGGAAGTGGAAAATTGGGAAAGAATTTTTACAACCTATGTCACTGATAAAGGACTCATTTCTAAAATATACAGAGAACTGAGTCAAATCTATAAGAATAAAAGTCATTGCCCAATTGACAAATGATCAAAGCACATGAACAGGCAGTTTTCAGAGGAAGAAATTAGAGATACTTATAAGCATATGAAAAAAATTCTCTAAATCACTATTGATTAGAGAAATGCAAATCAAAACAACTCTGAGGTACCACATCTCCCCTGTCAGACTGGCTAAGATGACAAAACAGGAAAATGACAAATGCTGGAGAGGATTTGGGAAAAAAAAAAACTGGAACACTAATGCATTGCTAGTGGAGTTGTGAATTGATCCAACCATTCTGGAGATCAATCTGGAATTATGCCCAAAGGGCTATAAATAATTTCATACCCTTTGACCCAGCAATACCACTTCTAGGGTTGTATCCCAAAGAGATCATAGAAGACCCACATGTACAAAAATATTTATAGCAGCTCTTTTTGTGGTAGTAAAGAATTGGAAATTAAGGGGATGCCCATCAATTGGGGAATGGCTCAACAAATTGTGGTATATGCATCTTAATGGAATACTATTGTACAATAAGAAACAAGGAGCAGATGGACTTCATATTTACCTGGAGAGGCTTATATGAACTGATACTGAGTGAGAAGAGTAGAGCCAGGAGGAATTTGTACACAATCACAGACACAACCTATGTTTGGCGAACAACTTTGATAAACTGGACTCTTCTCAGCAATCCAGAGTCATAAGTCAACCCCAAAAGACTTATGATGGAGAGAGATGTCTACATCCAGAGAAAGAACTGAGTTTGATCCCAGATTGAAGCTAACTACCTGCTCTTTTTCTTTTTCTTGTTTGGTTCTGTTTCCTGTTTCCCATTCTTCATTCCATCTGATACAATTCTTCTTTATAACCTGAATAATGCCTAATGTGAAAATATTTGCAGATACTATACTTGATTGTATGCCACCATGGGAGGTAGAGAAAATTCAAAACTCAAGGAATTGTGGTAATGAATCTTGTAAACTAAAAGTAAACAAATTAATAAAGACAAAAAAAAAATATAGCCACTACCCAACTGAAAGAAGCTTCACTCATATGCATCATATATGGAATGATAGTGTAAACCCATGCTGAATTGGGAGCTTAGAATCACTAACTGGCCCAAGGACAGAGAGAGCAGGAACCTGGAGAGAGCTGAATAGGAAAGGGTCTAAGACTGGAGAAAAGAAGTAAAATGGTGCAGCAGACAAAGCCTGTAAATAGTTTCTTTTGTCCTGGAAAAGTTATGAGTAAAGTTAAATATTTCCAAATGTTGGACTACCTGACTTCTAATGCCCTCCCCACTCTAGGACTCTACAAATGTTTAGATGTCTTAATAGAAGCAGAAATGGATCAACCAGAAATCATGAGAGCTTTGACTAAGGTATTTTGATGTAGTGTTATGGCAATCTCAGGATGTTGCTTCAGTGCTACTAAGCATTTTTTTGTCCTGTGAAAGAGAAGCTTTGTGGTCCCTGCTTACTACCCCTGGTGATTTTCTCCTTGTTGGAATTCTTGGGTCCCTTGTTTCAATTGCTGATACCAAGTGGAAGTCCACAAGGGGGTGCTCTTGCCTCTTCTATTCCTGGACATTTTTTTTTTAATATGGGATTTTTACAACCCCCTCCTTAAAAATCTATTATACAGAAACGAAACAAACAAACAAACAAAAAACAACCCAGCTTAACTATAATTAGTGAGATATTCAGCGTGTAAAAATTTAAGCTTAAAGAGCATCAATTTGAGTCCAGTTTGCTTGACTCCTTTATTCAGGAAATCCGATTCTACCTATGGTCCCAAAGAAGTCCTGTCTTCCTCAATGTATCTTGAGTATTCTGTTCTGCCTCATCGTCTATTTTTTTGTTTGTTTGTTTTTGTTTTGTCTGTCTGATCCACTCTGTAGGGCTCTGGTTCTTGGTTTTATTACCTCTATAATCTTCTTTGATTTCTAAATTTACAGGCTTTGTCTGCCCCACCATTTTACTTCTTTTCTCCCATTGTGGACCTTTTTCTATTTGTTTCTCCTCAGGTCCCTGATTTCTCTGTTCTTGGGTCAATGGTTCAATGTTCTTGGGTTCTCAGCCTCCAATTCAGTATGGGTTTACACTATCACTCCAAATCCAACACATTGGTGTCATATAGGAGAACTTTTACATGCTATTTTGTAACATAATAGCCTTTATGGAAATCTAGCCATCATCAAATGGGAAACATAGGGAAATGGAAAGAACATTGAATCTGGAGTCAGAAGATATGAGTTCAAATTTTGACCTTATGCAAATCACTTAATGTTTCTACAAGTTTCCTTATGTGCAAAATTGGCCTATAAGATCCCTTCTAACTCTAAAATCCTATGGAAATTTTAGGAGAGATATAGACACATAATCTAATGTGATTTTTGACTTCAGGGAGGGTGTTGAGCCCTATAATGCTGAAGGAGAATAGCCAGGCCATAAGGAAGTAGTGTAAAAATTATTTTCTCTTTTGGTCAAGATAATTATCAGAATGAGCATGGGTAGTGTATCTAAATGTAGTTTTGGACTTATTCCACTAACAAAGAGGGTAAGGCAGGAGTTACTGGATATCATATGGAGAAAGTCTACTTGCCCTACACAAATCCAGAGTAAAGACTAGGAAATATTTTACCAAGAAATAAGCACCATTAAAAATGCATTTTCTCTGAAGAAAGTACACAGCTTGCTTAGCTTGTGTATTCTTTTCCTACTGCAGCGATCAATTTGATTCTTTTATCTGTTTGCTACTGTAGGCGGCTACTGAAAATGGAAGCAACGCATATCCTAATCTCTTTATGTTCTAATAACACTGCTTTTCTGGCCACCCATTCAATCAAGTCTCCCCCTACTGAATTTCACACATGGATTAACTCAATCATGCAAATTAAGTCAAGCCTAAAAGAAATCAGGCTGTGGGCAAATAAGAAACATTTTTTTTTAATTGAAAATATGGCTCATAGTAGTGACCCTTCTTTAGAATACCACTGCTCATAGCTCTCAGTGCGTCATTTCTACGAGTAGATACAGTTAGTGTTGGTGAAAATATTGTGGTCTTGTTAAAAAAAATGTTTGAGATCTAAGAGGGTCCTCCCCTCCCCTCCCCATTTTATAGGAAGGGCTTATTAGGGTCCTGAATTTGACTTAACCTATTTAGGAGATGACAAGAATATACAAGGTTTTTGAAAAAAAATAAAAGAGCCCAATGAGACTATAGGAGAAAGACATTTCAAAACAGCCCTGTTAAATAAACCCTTTGTCCTTAGCAAGGGAAAATTTCTAACTGATAAGTTTGATGAGTTTATGTGGGTGAATAAGGAACCTCTAAGGGGAAAATTATTATAATTTTTTACCTTACTTGTAACTCAAACTTCTCTGAGGACAACTTTGTCTGGTCAGTTATAATAACTTCGTTTCAAATCTCCTTTGGCCAAGAAATTTAGGCAAAGGAAGAAACACACACACACACACACTCATATATAATATACATCTATCTGTCTGTCTGTCTGTCTGTCTGTCTGTCTGTCTGTCTGTCTGTCTGTCTCTCTCTCTCTCTCTCTCTCTCTCTCTCTCTCTCTCTCTCTCTCT
>NW_027185863.1:2630626-2651926 GCF_028583685.1 Petaurus breviceps papuanus | reverse complement strand
TCTCTCTCTCTCTCTCTCTCTCTCTCTCTCTCTCTCTCTCTCTCTCTGTCTGCCTGTCTATCTATCTATCATAATAGTGACTGAATTAGAAAAAGATCTCAGGACAAGCACATTATCTATAGTCTTCTCTTTTAAATTTGACCCCATCTGTATTTCTGCACCAAGCTGAATCCATACATTATTCACTATTTCCCTTTCTCCAGGACAACCCTTCTGTTTGGTTTTAGAGATGATTTCACAGAATGTTTGAGCTCAGAGGAATCTTGGGAGTCATTTAGTTAAATGCAAGGGAATTACTGGATCATATTAACAAATCAGATTGTCATTCCACTACTTAAAACCTCTGAATTATTTTCCATTACCTACCTATTTGTGTAGTTAGGTGGTTGTTGGGTATGGAGTCTGAGAGACCTGAGTTCAAATCCAGCTTGATGACCCTGGGTAAGTCAGTTAACCTGTATCTGTCTTAGTTTCCTCATCTTTAAAAGAAAAGCAGATGATAGACACATAGATTTGACAGATACAACAGAGAACCGTACATCCCAGGGTTATTGGCACACAATAGGTGTTTATTTGTTCGTTTCCTCCTTCCTACTAAACAAAGTCTAAAACCCCTATTAAGGGGTATTAAGGGATCTCTACAGTTTGACTCGACTCTATCTTTCCAAACTTATCTCATACTATTTCCCACCAAACCTTCTATGCTCTATCCCAACTGGGTTACTTTCGCCACCAGCCCTTCTCCCCTACACCCATATCCTGTACTTTCCTACCTCGTGTGCCTTTATTCAGGCCTTGGTACTCTTTCTGGGTGTGCAAATCCCTCTCGAAGGCTCAGCTTAGGAATCACCTGTTCCGTGGAGGCTTCCTTGATCATCATAATCATATATTATCTTTTCTTCCTCAGACCTCACTTTTTGTTATCGCTCAGTTATTCAGAAGTGTCCAGCTCTTTGTGACTCCATGGACACCAATGCTGCCCATAGAATTTTCTTGGCAAAGGTACTGGAGTGGTTTGCCAATTCCTTCTCCAGTGGATTAAGGCAAACAGAGGTTAAGTGACTGGCCCAGGGTCACACAGCTAGTGAGTGTGACTTCACTTATCTGAAGTGAGGCTTATCTGAACTCTGGTCTTCCTGACTCCAGGCCTAGTGACTGTATGCACTGAATCACCTAGCTGTCTCTCAGATCTCACTTAGACCCTCTCATTTACATGGAACTTCTACATCCTTTTTTTCCTTTTGCATTATAGTTACATGTAAGCATTTTTTATACTCCCTGCTATATCAGCCAGGTAGTGCACTATATAAGAGCACTGGACCTGGACTCAGGAAGATCTGAGTTCGAATCCTGCCTCAAACACTCTGTGTGAACCTGGACAGATCACTTAACCTCTAAGTGCCTCAACTGCCTCATTTTTGTAATGGGGATGATAAAAGCACTTAACTCACAAGGGGTTGTAGTGACAGTAAAATGAGATAATATTTTTGTAAAGTCATTTGCAAAGCTTAAAGTGCTATATAAATGCTAGTTATTGTTATCATCTTATTTGATCTTTTCCATTGCCCAGCATAGTGCACTGTATAACAAACCTTTAAATTCCTATTGAATTGAATTGACATATGAAAATATGACTAGCCAATAACTTAAGTTGAAATGTCAAGGTTCTGAGGGTGGCTAGGTGATGCAGTGAAGAGAGCACCGGCCCTGGAGTCAGGATGACCTGAACTCAAAGCTGGCCTCAGACACTCAACATTTAACTAGCTGTGTGACCTTGGGCAAGTCACTTATCCCCAATTGACCCGCCTTCCCCCCCTCCACAAAGCAAAAACAAAAAAAAACAAACAAAAATGAAATATCAAGGTTCCAATTCAGATTTTTGCAAAAGGAACCCTGGTACATGGAAAACACTGGATCTGGAGTCAGAGAAACTGGATTAAAAACCTGATTCTCCCACCTACTTACTAAACAGTGTGACCTTGAGTAAGTTATTCTCTGCATCTCAGCTTCCTCATTTCTAAAATGAAGGGGTTGAGTTAGAAGGCTTTGTAAAGTCCTTTCAAGGTCCAAAACTATGTTTCTGTGATCCCACTATGTGCCCTGGCATGATGCTCCACCCCCAAGCACTCCAGAAGCTTGAATAATATGAAGAAACCCCACAACAACAATATACCTATGGATCTGTTTCCACAGTTGCTTTTTTGGGAAATGTCTGTAGTCTTAAGTTTTATATTGCATTCACTTTAGGTTTGTTGCCTTTCATGAGGAAGAATATAGCCTAAATATGAACTAAAATGTCATTAATTTTGTCTTTAAATAGATTCATTTACAACTGACCATTACAGTAGTCTGGCACAAAGATCCCATATCCTTCTCTCCTGTTAGGTGATTGGCAGCATCCTTTCCCATTCAAAATTAGAGAAAATACCAAAGCACGGCAGTAATCTCACTTCTAGAGCCTTGTTGAAATTCTAGACACATATATTTGACAGATACAACAGAGATTAATGAGCCATGACCAGAAGTTTGATTTTTCTGTCAAGTTCTCCCATCCGTTTTTAATAAACAGAAGAACAACATAAACTCCAATGCCTGCTCTCTACTGCTTAAAACGGAGCAGGTTGCTGATGGTACCATGTGTGTTGAGCTGAGTTATGATTCTGCACTCCTGACAAATGTTTTTATGAGGCCCCTTTGTAGGCCACTCTGGTGATTGGCCTTGCCCCCCAAGTTTTGTTTCTTTCTGTCTATTCAGTGTGGACTTCTCAGTGTTTTATCAGTGAAAACTGTCAACTGTAATATTGCATTTACAACTAAATGACTTCAATTGAGTGTCATGAGTGCATTATCTGCTGTGTAAAAATGCCAAAATACCCACTGTTTTTCTTTTTAAAGCATGCTGTGCTTTTTTTTTCCTTCCAGAATGTAAGCCTCCCTCATCTCCGGCAAGTGCCGCAAGTTGAGCCAAACTACAAAGAAACTTAAAAGAGCAGATGGCAAGAATCAGGTACTATCATGCATCATCATCTGAATATCATGGCATTCTTTCCATATTTTGACTTGACTGAATCTTATTTCAAAGAAATGTCCCTCCTTGGGAATTTTTTTTTTTTTGCTTTGTCCCATAGTCACTGCAGAAAAAAAACAAAGAGAAGAAATTTTCCATACCATTAAAATAATCATGAGCAAAAGAATTAAAAAAAAATTCTTCCTTTTTTGACCTGCAAAACAAACAGCAATTGAATATGGTATTTTTTTTTGCTCCTTCATTCCCTGAAAAGTAGCCTGAGAAAAATGAGACTGCCCTAAACCAGACTGACCACAGGATGTCACTAGCGCTCCATGAAAATTCTGTTCAAGGGGCATTTACCTGGTAAAGCAAAACTTAATTCTTAAAGAAGGTCAGAGAACATACATACACTCACCCATATCAATTCAAGTAAAAGCTAGTCTGGAGTAAAAGGCACCCTCAGTTTAATAATGTAAAAGACAACATCCCTTACACTGAAGTCGTCCTTGAGGATGAGTTGCTGCCTACAAGAGAAGCTGCCACTAAACTTAACAGACCGGGGCTGCTATTTAATTGCCCTTGAAGAGAAGTCACCCTGAAGTAGAATTAGCAACCAATACCCAATCTTTTTTTTTTTTTTTAAATTTTCAGTCAAAGCTTCGTGTGCAAATAATGTGGTACCCAATGTTTAATAAAATTGCTCTAAGCTCAAGCTCCATTCCTGTGCTACTGTTCTCTGCTGATCCAGAAAACATTGTTAAAATAGAGCAAAATTAAGGAAGATGAAACTTAGAAAAAGAAAAGATTAAACTTTATCTTTATTCTAGGAGAAGATGTTTTTAATGAAGTTGTGTAAATAATTAGCCCAATTATATTACCGGATGGCTGTAAAACTCTGACCTTTATCTGAGGGCATTGCCAATTTAGAATAGGTTAGAATGACAGTTCACCAAAAAACATTTTGATAGAGGAACAGAGGAACATTAGTATCTTAGGATTATGGAAGTGAAGCACAAATTTCCTATGATCATACATTTAGTGCTAGATAGTATTTCTGAGGTCATTTAATCTAACCTCTGATTTCATAGATGGGAAAACAGAACAGTGAATTCATAGGGCAGACTCCTTTCCATTGATTCTCCCAAAGCATGATTTTCTGGGTGGAGCAGACTGGATTCCACTGAATCCAGGAACTTTTCAGCTTTCTTCTCACCTTCTTCCTTTGCAGACTTTAGGAGGCTATCTCTGCTCTTACAATGTTTCATATGCTTTCTGTTTATAGCAATGCCCAGAGCATGTTGAAATATAATATTTAGACTCAGTCTTGCCATGGGAGCAATTCTGGGACCTTCCTTTTGATATTGAACCTGTACCCATTTACAATATCACTTGTCTTAAAGAGTCACATTGATACAGTCAAAAAAACAAGTCCATGTTTGCAAAGGAACCTAGAAGACACCCAGAGTATTCCTTTCCTATTTCACCTTGGTGAATCACTGGAAGATGGTGGTAGTGGCTAAAAGGTTATTTACATTTTGTTTAAAACTAAGAAAAAAATTAATACCTTAAGAGGTTGTAGAGGTTTTTACCTATTTTTTTATGAAATTATATTTTAAAAAACTGTCAGAGGCAATTAAGAACTTTCTAGATCCAACTTTAAGTGTTAAGACATATGCCTTGATGTGAAGTGCTCTTGGTGCCTGGGTGAAACTTGCCAGCTTCCTTCCGAGCCAAGATCAAACTGAACCCATGAATGCTTGAGTTGGCTTAGGTTATCAAGGTTTTGCATCTATGATGTTTCATTTTTATTTTAGAACTTAAATGATCCAGCCAAATTATATTCATTGAGTTCATCGTGTTACTGTTCATTTTTGCTTGTGACATTCCTCAATTTTGTTTGATTTTTAACTGAGGTCTCTAGGGCCTTCTCTTTATTTCTTCAAAGTTATGGGATCCAACTGCCTTTTAGTTCAGGACAAGGCTAAGCATTTTTGGCCAATCTTTCTAAGTCTGAATTTTATTTTTTCACTTCTCTCTGACCTCATCTGTTGTTCTTTGTCAATTATTCCATTATCTCCTATGCACACACATTCAGGAGGAATGTTTTCTAATGTTTTCAGGAATTATCACTGATGTGATATGCTTTTAATTACCATATCAATGGCTTTTCCCTTTTATTTTGGGTATACTGATGCTTATGGGGCTTTCTCTCTTTTTTTTTAAAGCAATCAGGGTTAAGTAACTTGCTCAAGGTTACACAGCCAGGTGTTTCTGGGTGGGTGCTAAGTGTCTGAGCCCAGATTTGACCCCCCAGGTCATCCTGACACTGGGGCCGGTGCTCTTACTCACTGTGCTACCTGGCCACCCCTGCTTATGGGGCTCTTAATACTGACATTATATAAACCCCAGTTCTCTAAGACTTGGTGGTAGACATGCCAATCTGAACAGTTACTAATCATGAAATTAGATAATAAATATTTAGTCAATATTTAGTGGATGAGTTATACGTGCAGAGCAGTCACTATGCCATACGCACAGAATGTTGGGGTTGAATGGAACCTTGGAGATAACTGCTCCACCCTTCCCCCTCACTTTACACCTGAGGGTGTAAATGACTTGCCCGAAGTCACAAGGCAAGTCAGTGGTGGAATAAAGCCTAGAACTCATGTTTCCTAACTCTTAGTCCAGTGCTCTTTCTGTAACCCCCATGCTACCTCTTGTGATAGTCGGATCTTAAAAATGACAGTTCCACTTCTGCTGCTTATTCCCTGTGTGACCTTGGACAAATCATTTAACCTCTCTCTGGGTGATAACTTCTACATCTGTAAAATGAGAGAATTGGACTTGCTAAACTCTAAAGCTCTTCTAGCCCTCAGTCTCAGATCCTATGATCCTAGACATTTACATAATGTTTTAAAATTTGTGAAGTGCTTTTTTTTAATAAACATTATTCTGTCTGAAATTCATAACAAGTCTAGGAGATAGGTACAAATACATAAACTAGTAGGTGATTGTTTTCATTACCAAAGGATTTCTGGTTTTACAAAAGGATTTTCCATAGGGGTCCTTTAAATAGCAAGGACCCCTTTAAATATCAACTTCCAATCAACTCCAAGGTACATGCATTATTTAGGGCAAAAGTGAGATACACTTGGTATCAATCAGTACATGTGTCTTCAGAGGAAGAAAGAGGTAATAAAGTGACCCAAGTCAAGTGGAATCAGAGGCTTCAGAGTGAAACCAAGTTTAGGACCAAACTAGAATTCCTCTTTTAATACTAGCAATAGGAGGTCCTAAATAGTCAAAATTATGCTATATGAAGAATCAGGGAAACTTGTTATGACACTTAAACTAAGCAGCCAGTCATATAAGTTTGATACTGAAGCTTGATAAATAAAGCAAAGCACCAAATGCCAACATTTTCTCCTATGTTATTGTTCAGCCATTTCAGTCACATCAGACTCTGTGTGAGATACTGCAAAGATACTGGAGTGGTTTGCCATTTCCTTCTTTAACTCGTTTTTACAGATGAGGAGCTGAGGCAAACAGAGTTAAGTGACATATCCAGGTTCACACAGTTAGTGTTTGAGGCCAGATTTGAACTCAAGAAGATGAGTCTTCCTAAATCTGAGCCCAGTGCTCTGTCTACTGCAGCACCTTAATTATCCCATTTTCACATACAGACAAAGAAAACCACTTTTCCAACTTTGAAAATTGTATGCTGATATGAAACTAGTTTTGTCCAAACTGGCCTTAAGTTTCAAAACTTTAATTGGACAGTTTTGAAGTATTGATGCAGGGGGAACTTTAGTAGTATTATTAGAGATGAATAGCTTTTATAATTTCAAGGTAATTTGTGCATTGTGAGTGAAAAAAGATGAGAACAGAACACCATCATCTTAATGGGGGACAAAATATTTGAGCATATTCAATTAAAATAATATGGAAAGGGACTCATTTAATTCTATCAAATTTTCTTTAAAGAAGTTTTGATATGGAAGTAGAACATTAATAATTTATGCTAATTCTGAAAAACATTTTACTTTTTAAATAGTTTATGTTCTGAAAAACACATTTTTTTTTAAAAAATCTTAGGAAAAATTCTTAGGATGATTAGTCATTCAGCTCAACATTTTAATATCATGAGTGGTGTTATTCAAAATACCTTATTGTATCCCAGAGGGATGTTGTGTGTGTGTGTATGAAGTTTACGCTTCTCCTTTATCCTAATAAGAAGAAAGTAAACACAGTTCAGTTTATAAATAGTTTTCATCTTTTATTGGGTTACCTAGTTCTTTCCTTCATTTAATTAGTCCATCAATTTACATTATATGCCATATCTCAAAAATGCATTTATGTTCGTAGGCTTGCTGATATCAAAGAATGACCTATGTAGTTTAGGTTTAAGATTAAGTGGCTGAAGGTGGTTACACACACATTCTGTTCTGGTGATAGTCTTCATTCCTCTTGCAAGGAAAGCAGGTTTGATGTTCTTGTTAATGGTTTCTACCTGTTTTGAGCTTCCATAATGTGCTATTTCTTGTACTTGATTTTCCTACATTTTATTACTAGCAGAAAGCACTCGATTTATCATGTAAATCAAAAAAAGCACAATCCAGTGACTTCACTGGATTCTGCCTGGCTTTACTTGTGTGGTATTGTTTAATGATTGCATATTCAGACCTAAACAACCTGCTTGGTTTCTATACCATTCTTAATGCTCAAATCCAGGACTCTTTAGAGACCTTTCCTTTTCCTCTCAGTTTTGTGTTGCTTCCCCCATGTCTTCTTCTTTTTGGCTCTTACTACCAGGAAATCTTTCTGACACTTTCCCCAGCAAAAGAAGAATGGGGATGGGAGAGGGGAGGAGTGGAGGGGTAGATGGAGGAAAGCGTTAGTGGGAAGGGATGGCTACCTTTGATGCCATTTCCAGTGTGATTCTTTGACTAATGAGCAGGGGACACTAATGAATAGCAAGACTGGATTTCTCCTTTTCCAGAGACTGAGCACATTACCCTCTTGGTCCCCACTAGCCTAAGGCTAACAAGCCTTTTTCCCAAATGCATGACTTCTGGCTTTGCCTTGCAGTATGCAGTCTTGGTGCCAGTGGCCGTGAATAACCCTGCTTTTAAATTTCTCCATCTCCTGGTTCTTTCCACCTCCCATTTCCATTCCCCCCACTTCCCTGTCCTGTATGATGTTTCTCGAAATGTTATTCTCTCTCTCTCTCTCTCTCTCTCTCTCTCTCTCTCTCTCTCTCTCTCTCTCTCTCTCTCTCTCCCTCACCCCTATCCTTTTTCCCCTTACTTTCTCTCTTTCCTTTTTCCAGTTCTGGAAGCATTTTGTTTCTGTAATGCTTTCTGAAGCTGGTGCTGAGTCCAGATCCTTGGGGGCTTTAAAGTTGAATTAATTATTAAACAGGAAGGGAGCTGTGCTTTCAGCAGGTGCCAAGAAACTATACTTAAACTGCAACCTGGCACTGTTTTTCCCACCCTTGTGCTGTGGTTTGCTGAAGGCAACTGGAGATTTTTATTCTAGTTTTAATCAAGCATTTCTGTAAGTTTTCAGGCAGTTAAGATTTGGCAGTAAAGGACTGGGAAGTCAGTCTTCATCACCTCCTGACCATTTTAGCAGGATCTTTTATTTTTCCCCTCTCAATCAAGAGAGGAACTTTCTCCAATTATGAATCAGTCTGAAATTGCCATTCCCCAACATCCTTCAGAACGACCGAAGTTGTCTCTGAGGAATAACAGCAAATTGATAGCTGGATCCATCAGGTTCTCCTCTCTCTCAAATACTTTTTAAACAATTAATTAATCAAGTCCTGTCTACTGTTAATACTGATCTACAAACTGACATTTCAGAAGCATGCAACAATTTTTTTTAATTAAAAAAAATCTATATTATTTCAATTTTAGGACAAAGATGGCCAAGTGTTGCTATTAGCACTGGGGTAGGCCAATGAAGAAGGACTAAAGAAATTTCTTGGTCTCTTAATAGTCCATGAATGTTTTCCAGAATTTTATTAATTCATTCAGAATTATAGATTGGGCTCTCTTTCCGTGGAGTTCCATTGACATTATTCATGGGAATTCTCTCAATGACACATGGACACAACAAACCCTGTCTTTTTGAAGGGAAAAGACTCAGCTTTAAACAATATAATGTTCCTCAACTACACTGAGAAACTGCTACCCTTCCCCCATGCTGTGTTATCAAGTTGATTTTTAGTTGGCTTCTGGCTGAGGAAGCCAGACCATATTGTAGCAATGCATTTCCCAGTCTCATATGACTGGTTTTCCACAGGAAGCTTAGTAGGAAGTGTGCTGAGCTTCATTAAGTCTCATCCTGTTGCCGAAACAGTGGTGGAGGCTGTCAGGCTTGTGGGGTGGGAAGAGCTAGCTACGTGCAGCTGGTTACGTGGGCAGGAGCGTGAAAATTTCTTGAGAGAAAGAGAACAAAGATTTGGTTAAAAATTTGGATTCACACATATAAATTTGGATCTGAAAAGAAGTGAGTCCAACTGAAACAATTTTACCTCACTCTTCACAGTTGGGTTGTGATAAAGTCTGCATGTGAGAAACTTTCCAACACTGAGATGCAATACAATCAGAGAGCTGTCTTTAAAATATGTTTGGAAGCCTCATTACACACACACACACACACACACATGCATATATGTATATATAATATGTGATATAATTATATACTTATATATATTCTTATGCTTTGAAAAATATTTAATAAATTTGCTCTGTTGACACATTAGTATAAAAATATTTTAAAGAAAAAATGTAAAGTTGGGAGGGGGGATTGAAGGAATCTTGGTGTTAAATTTAAATGATTTTTTTTCTGGGAAAAAGATATACATATTCTTTTGGAAGATTAAGCATATTTAATGCTACATAGATCATCTCTAGCTATTGGATGTGATCTTTTCCTCCTGTGATTAGTTACCATTAGTGATGAGCCAGAAACCAAATGGGTAAATTTACCCCTCTAATGCATTGGTTTTCATATTTAAACAATGCCTCAATATTTTCCCTCAATGCCATCCCTCCTCCCCCCCCCTCCCCCCCCCATTGACTTTTTGGTCAACGCATTCATCTTTAACCTGTGTGTTGATATCTGTATGAGATTCCCACTCTCAGGATTTTTGTAGTGGTCAGATTATTTAGGATTTCTACAAAAGTAATATTGTAATCATTACCTTTCTTTACTTTAAAGCAGGGGTTCTTAATCTTTTTTGCATGTCATTAATCCCTCTGGCAGTCTGGTGAGCCTATGGACACCTCAGAATAATGTTTGTAAATATGGGATAACAAAGGAAACCAATTATGTTGAAATACAGCTATCAAAACATATAACAAAAAATTCACAGACCCCAGGCTAAGAAACCTTGCTCTAAAATATAAGCAAAAAATTGAAGATAGACAAAAATGACATATTTTTCATGTGCCAACCAGCAACATGTACACCATTTCAATTTACTCCTTATTTTCCATTTTCTTTCCAGATAATGTTATTTTCTGGAGTGGATTTTAATTAGAATATTTAAGTGATAAGATTTCTAGTCTTTGACCTGATAATTAAGCAAAAGGTTCTAGTAATTATTATTTGGAAAAGAGTTGATTCAAACTCCCACACACGTAGAAGTAGACCCAATTTGCAACAGTAATAGTAGATATTTAAATGATTGCTTTGTCTTTAACAACCTTTCCTCAGTGGGTAGGGCCTCTTTGGTTTACTTAGTGGGGACCATTTAAAAAATACTTCCATTTAATTAAAAGTAAGACTAACCAGCAATTCTTAAATGCCCTAGAGAGAGAGGGAAAAAAGTGACATTTATAAAAAGAATACCAGAATGCACACACACTTTCAACTTATACCACTCATGCAATCTTATATTCTATGACAACAACAAAAAATCAGCTCTTTTTCAATGTCAACCTAGTCTATCCTACCCTCGGCTTATCAAAACATGGTATTGGATAGTGATCTATTATATTTCTGCTTAACTTGAATACAATATGTTCCCCAAAGATCACTTGGGTTATTAAGAATATTATTATGAGTATTTACACATCACCTTCAGACTGGCTGTGATGTATAGTTACCTAAAACTCTTACCAACCTCTGCTAGTCTAAGGCATTGCTTCTCTGCTCTGTGAAAAAGCTAGCATTCCTGGGTGAGTCTGCTAACATGTCTGCCGTTTCTGCAGGTGTATGAGTCCCAGCCCTAGGCAAGAATATCCATGCCTTCCCCAAAGATCTCAGAGAGCTTCTGCAGCCCAGATGGTTCCAATTTGAGGCCTACACTCAGTGATGTAGCTGTATTGGGTTTCTTCCCTGAAACCAACAAACCCTGCTTTAGCATTTTGCTTGGATTAAAATATTTGTCCCTTTTTTCACAGGGCAGAAGAAGGACTCCTGAAGCCACTGAAGGAAGGAAATCATTACAGGGTTCTACAGAAGTAGGTCATGTGCTACAGCTGCTCATAGTTTAAGAGGAAGAAACATGGGACCTCAAACATGGAACATGACTCTTTCAAAATGCTTGAGAGCAGCCCAAGAAAAACATCCTCAGAGGCTTATTTAATAAACATTATCTATAATAGTCTCAATGTGTGCTCATGTTTCCTTAGGAGTTTGCACCTACTTCCCAGAGCTAACGAGATTCCAAAATAGAACACAGAATAATTTAATGAAGGGGATTTAATAGTTTGTGTTAAAGCTAATATGGTCCATTAGGAGCTGTCATTTTTACAAACAATGAAGATATGTTACCCTCTCCTTTGGTGTAAAGTCATTCCATGCAGGATCTGTAAACAGTCAGTAATGATCTGTAGAACATGCATGAAAGACAATTAAAGCTCCATTTGAAAAATCTGTTTCCCTTTCATATTTGGTTTCTTGCTGAATAAACTTATGAAGATCATACATGTGTAGGTATATGTATATATTATAAAATTAACATGTGTAGGTACATTCCATTTAAGAAAACAAAGCCCAGACATTTTTCTTACACACATTTTTGTTTCTATAGCTCAAGTAGTGCCCAAAGATGATGATTAAATTAACTCTACTTTTTAAAGGAACAAAACATGACTTTCCATAGCATATTAGCAATAGTCACAGTTTTTGTGGGGATTTTTTTTTCTAATAATGAAACCTTATCTGTTAATGACATGAAATAAACATATGTAATATAATATCTGAAAGCTATGAAATAAGGACTTTTCAGTACAAGGTTTTTTCCATTCTAAGATGTTAAATGTTTTCTACCAAAATAAGTATTAACATACAATAAGATAGGTACTTACATGAGCATGAAACCACTATATTTATGCCTTATTGCTATTGGGCAGATTCTACCTTCTGAGCATTTTAGAAATTGGTTGTGTCTAACTATACATACTGGAAAAAATAAAACCCCAGTTCTATTTTATTTTACAAAAGGGATTATCTCCTTTATTTTTCTTCTCTTTTCTTAAGATATATGCTATTTTCTTTCTTTTTTTCATAAAAGAATATGGATTTACCAAAATTTTATAAAAATTTCTGTGAAATGATAGTGTTTCCATCTGCCTACGAGGGAGGGGCAGGAAGAAGAAAAATTGAGATTGGAATTATTGCAATTATTCACATAGATTTGGAAATTTAAGTAGGTTAGAGTCCAGTGAAATATTCTGAGAAGTAGCCTCAGGCACAATTTGCTATCAATGAAAGCCAGGAACAAACAAAATTTAAAGTAGATGGCAAATTCCTCATAACAAAGAAAAATCCAACAACTGATTGATAAGTAGAGCTGGGTTTATATTGTTTCCTTAAAAAAGCTTTTAAATCTTTTTTTTTTTTAATTGGCTGGAGACTGGGTCTTTTTCACTATGGGACTAGCTTTCTTTGGCACCCAAGCATTCCATTCCATCCTTCTTGGTGAGGTTTCTCTTTGGGATGCTGTAGTACTAACTTTTTTTTTTTAGTATCTATTGCACAATTAGAGCATGAAAAAAAAAAGGCCCATTACTAGGAAATGGGCTTGCTCCTATGTAAACTGTGCTCTTAGCTGCATCAAATGTGTTTAGAAACTTTAGCCACAGATGCCAATAAATTCAGCTCTGTTAATTCAGTTCATCAAACACTCATTAAGAACCTACTGTGTGTAAGGCATGGTCATCCTGAGATTATTAGTGGTTTGTTCAAACTCTCAGACGGATATTTCTGAAGACCCAAGTTGGAAATGAATAAAAATCATGAGTGAAAAAAAATTCTTAAAGGCCTCCTTGTCTAGTCCATTTGCATGACAAAGATCAGAGAACAGGATGGCAGTTGTTGGACTGGGTAGATTTTGGCTCTGGTAGGAGAGTACCAAAGCTGGAAGATCTTGCACAATAACTCCTAGCATTGTTCTTTACCCAGGCATTGAGCTGTTTTAGTCACTGATTCAAACGTGTGTGTGTGTGTGTGTGTGTGCGCGCGCAGAGAAAGTGAGTGTGAGCTAACCAGAGAAGGGGAGGGGGCTCTGATGAACAGCAAGTGGTGTTCAATTCATTCGCATATGTTCCAAATGGTGCAGATAGGAAAATAGGGTTCTGGTACAATTTAAAATGATTTAATTATCATCAGACAACAGCTCAAAGATTATCCAGATGCTACTGATAGAATGTTAAAGTATGGCCAAAAAAAAATGTCACAAAGGGCTCGGTGTCTCTGTAAACACGCATGATAGTCCCAAAGAGATAATAAAAACTAAGACATCCTTCGAATCAGCTCATACTAAGAAAGGTCAAAGCGATGGCAGAAACCACAAACATCCAGGAAAGTTATCTTGCCTGACTTTTTTCCTCCCCCTCCATCATTGCTGAGAGATTAGAGTTCATAATAATTTTAATAGATGCAATGAACAGAGGAGGTAAAGAAAGGATCTTTACAGTATACTTTATGTGGTAGAAGCAAAAGCTTAAAGACCAAATGAATCCTCAGCAGCACCAGGCTCCCTTACCTGAAACAAGCCCAACAAAGAATTTCTCAGGCACTTATACCACATGACTCCCTGTTTCTATCCCCCAAGGCAATAGAAAGTGTTTCTCTTTCAAAGACTGAGACCCTTCAGCTCTCCTGCACCTCTCTGGTTGCATGCAGTAAGCCCTTCTGTCCTTCCCAGTCCTCATTAACTGCAAAATGCAGCCATTTCAAAAACAAACAGTGTTTTGATACTGATTAAAGACTATATTAAATATATTAAAACAAATAATTACAAATATAGTATCATTATTCATTATATCCTGGCTCAGTTTAGCACCAGCCACCATCTCCAGTTCCATATTGTTAACTGATCTTTCCATCTCAATCCCCGTAAGCAGAGCTAATACTCTCTTTTCTTGGTTTCCAAAGAGGCAAACTCCAGGTATGGTCAGTGGGATTGTACTTCAAAAGTGCTATAACCACTCAGAGTAATTTTTCAGTCGAGTCTGACTCTATGACCCCATGTTGCAGTTTTCTTGGCAAAGATACTGGAGTAGTTTGCCATTTCCTTCTCATTTTACAGATGAGGAAATTGAGGCAAACAGGGTTAAGTGATTTGCCAAGGGTCATGCAGCAAATAAATGTCTGAGTCCAGATATGAATGAACTTAGCAAGATGTGTCTCCTGACTCTAGACTTGGTCCTCGATTCATTTTACTACAGAGCTGCCTAGCCATAACTCAAATTCCCTGGATTTAGCTCCAGTCACAGAAACAACCCCAGGCTTGTCTTCACTCTAGAGTCCTTCTCAGTCCTGGCTGAGCTATTCCCATCTTGAATGTCCCTATGGCCTTTCTTACCCTGAAAGATCCCTCAGACCATCTTCTATTGGTGAGACGCTTCCAGAACCTCCACTTATTTTCATGTCTCTTTGGTCTCTATTTCTGAACCTAAGGACTTTGTCATCATGCCTCAGCTGCCTTCTCACCTTGAAGATTTCCTCTGCCCCTATTACTCCTCTGTCACATTGGTGAGATCCTCCTGAAACCTCCATTTTGAGGTTAGGCTTAGGCTAGTCATCTTTCATTCTTCTTCATTCTTCATTCACCTCTGCTCCTTACTCTCTGGACTACTTTCTCTATTGTGCCCCTGTGCAGTTATTTTCCTTATGCTCTGTCTTTTCAGTTGTTTTTCATATGTTGCTTTCCTCATTAGAAGTTGTTTTTTTTCTTTAACCTGGAAAGACTTCTATGAACAAATGCTGAGTGAAGTGAGAAGAACCAGGAGAACATTGTTCACAGAAACAGCCACAGTGTGTGATGACTGACTTTGAAAGACTTAGTCCTTTTTAGCAATGCAAGGCCCTATAATAATTCCAAAGGACTCATGATGGAAAATGCCATCCACATCCAGAGAAAGAGCTATGGAGTCTGGATGTAGAGAGAAGCAGACTATTTGTTTTTTTTTTGAGGGGGGGGGGTTGTTTTTTTGTTTTGCTTTCTTTCTCATAGTTTCTCCCATTCATTATGATTCTTCTATAACTATATGATTAATGTGAAAATATGTTTAATAGGAATGTATATGTAGAGCCTATATCAAATTGCATGCTATCTTGGGGAAAGAGAGGGAGAACATTTAAAACTTACGGAAGTGAATGTTGAAAACTAAAAATAAATAAACTAACTTAAAAAAAGAAGTTAAGTTTTTTGAGGGCAGGGGATGTTTTTCTTTTTGCTTGTATTTATATCCCTAGTACTTAGTAGTGCCTGGCATATGGTTGTGGTTGATGAATGCTCATTGACTTGACTTGAGATGATTGGGCCTTTCTCCAGAACACTGAAATATTACAGGACCCTTCAAGTATCTGTATTCCAACAGGGAGAACAACTTAACTGGGAAAGCCTAGCTAACAAAAAAAATTAGTTAAAATATGAAGCTACCAGGTGACAAGTTTTCTCCCCTCAGTGACTGGAAACTTCTCAGCTGAGTCAGGTCTTTTTCTTTCCCTTGCTGTATCCTACCACCATGTAATGGGAATGGGAATTTGAAGATCTTCCCTGCTGCTTAATAGGCCTAAGGGAATTTGAAGATCTTTCCTGCTTTACAGATAAACTCTGCCCCCTAATAGGCTGAATGTAGTGGAGCCTGTGGTGGGAGGAGTTTGCTGAAGGGTAGAGCAGAGGCACAGGAAGCTGAGAGTCAGAGCTAGAGAGATGGTGAGAGAGAGAGAAGCTCAGGCAAGGAGATAGAGAGATTCATGAGTAAATATTGATCTTATATTGGTTTGTGGGCAGGCTAAAGGATGCTGTGGCTCTCTGTGTTGTTATGGCTTGTTAACTTCATTACTACTATGATGAAATTGGCTTACTGGTTTGGGGATTGTTTTTCTGGTGTCTAACTAAATGTTTTGGTTCTGTCCTCTTTATGGAGAATCTGTTACATCTTGCGATTGAGCACTATATGTAAATCTTGCACTGGCACTACACACCAGTAGGCCTCTAGCTTTCTCATGTTTTCTGAGATCCCTTTTTAAAAAAAGTTTCTATTTCACTTTTCACATCTTTACTCTTTTTCCACTCTTCCTTGCTACTCATTGGTATTATAACATATTTTAAATTCATAGCTCCTTCTCTGGGAACTTCCTAATTCCTATCCTGTCATCAAATAAGCCCGGAAGTTCAGTCTGCAATTTCCTGATTTTATTGTCCTCTCTGAGTAAACATTAATGTACACATTAGCATATATACATTCTACTTATATCTCAATTATTCTAGTTCCAGCCAGAGAGGGGATTATTCACATAATTTTTGTGCAGGAGATTTTTTCCAATGATAAAAGGATCAAACTTTAGTGAGATGTCACTGCATTATTTCCTTTGTAGCACTGGTGTGCATCTTGTGAGTGTTCAGTAAAAGCTTGCTGATATTTCTCTAAACATTTTTATTCTCCTTAAATAATTGATATCCTCTTGTGGGGTTCCCTCCACTACACTTCACAGATGACTTTGGACATATCCTCCTTTCCCACTTTACTGGAGAGGAGAGACAATTTGTGAGTTTCTTCGTCTTCCCTCCTTCTCAACTTTTTAGGGTAATGTTTCCACATGTTTTCTTAATCCCATTCTTTTCTACCCCCTTGACTTCTTAATATTTGATCTACAGCATTTTTTAGTCTTTCCCTCTCCATTGGCTTCTTTTCTGAATGTGTACATGTCTCCTCTATTTTGAAAACAAAACAAAACACAAAACCTACACTTGATTTATTTCCTCCCTCTAGCCACCATTTTACTTTCCCTTCCTTCTTTTCACTGCCAAACCTCTCAAAAGATTAGTGTCTATACTGGCTTCCTCCATTTTCTCAATACTCACTCATTCTTTGCCTACCTCACTGTTATCTAACTTGTGCTCCCACAGCTCCACTGTAATCACACTTTTGAGTACTGTGATCCTCTAATCATCAAATTGAATACCCTTCTTCCAGTTGACATTATTCATGATCTCAAGATAGCATTTGATATTTTGGACTCCTCTGCTCTTGATATTCTTTACCCTCTTGGCTTCCATGATGCTACACTATTCTGAATGCTCACCTATATATTTCCAACAGTCTTTCTTTCCTCTCCTTCCATAACTGAACGTTCCCCAGGACTCAGTTCTGAAGTCCTTTGCTGTTCTCTTTCTCTCTCTTTTTTTTTCTCTGCATTTCCTTTCAGAAATAAATCTCCCTCAGTACTACCTCTGTGCTAATAACTCCCAAATCTATATTCCTGGCAATAACCTCTCTCCAGAGTTTTTCATCTCCAACTGCCAGTTGGACAGTCCCACTTGGATGTGCCACCACTCTCTCAATTCATTATCTTTTCCCTCAAACCAGCTATCACCATTCCCCAACTTCATTATTTTTTGTTGTGGGAATAGGTTGAATTTGAGCTTATCCTATGGAATATACGTAATGTTGAACTTGTGCCATGGATACTTCCAGTGAGACATATTTTGGCTTCTTGATAAAGAAGCTTGAACAACCAGAGGTTTCTGGTTGGTCCCCATGGGTACCTCCCCATCCCAGAATTGGGGAAATGCATAAAACAGATTGAACTCCTGACCCAGAAAAAGTAACCCAGAGTAAATAATAAAAGGAATGTTTCCATCTTTTGGTTATCTCTTCCTATTTGCTGAAATCCTGAAGCCTTGACTTCTTATAAAGGAGGGAATGCTTGCTTCACCAGCCCCCCTCCTCCCTCCCACTTCAACAGGCTGCTGGCACATGGCAGCATAAGCCTGATATTGGATCATAAGGCCCTGGTTGCCTCTTCTCCTTTGCTTCTTTCCACAAGCACAGATTAACAACCAGCAATAATAAGGTGGATTTTTCCAACCATGGTGGCTACCTTGTAGTCTCAAGAAGTCCAAAATAATTGAAAGATCTAGGCAACTAGAATTGGGGGATGCTTTTTTCAGCTACTACATTGCTTTTCAGAAAAAAAAATACCACTGGAGAAAGGATGAGTCATGGCCTGCCCTACCAGAAGATAAGGATCTTGAGGGAGTCGTTTGGACAATGTATAGCCAAGGAACACTTGCTAGTCTTTTGTGTTTTAACTATTTCATTTGTTGTAGAGAAAACCAAATACCAT
Organism: Petaurus breviceps papuanus; assembly: GCF_028583685.1. NCBI lineage: Eukaryota > Metazoa > Chordata > Mammalia > Diprotodontia > Petauridae > Petaurus > Petaurus breviceps. Next base: position 2,633,319 of record NW_027185863.1, on the reverse strand, counting down.
GCCTGATCTACTTTGAACATTGAATATCTTCTAGAAAGAACCCTATTAATCCCTTCTGAGGAGACGTCAGGCATTACCTTTTAGTGATTTTCTCTTTTTTTTTTTGCCTTTTTTTGGGAGGGCAATTGGGGTTAAGTGACTTGCCCAAGGTCACATGGCTAGTTTTGTGTTAAGTGTCTGAGGCCAGATTTGAACTCAGGTCCTCCTAACTTCAGGGATAGTGCTCTATTCACTGCGCCACCTAGTCACCCCCAGTGATTTTCTTCAAAGTACTTTAGTGGAGGCTTAAAGAACCAGAGCAACTAGGTGGTGCACTGGATAGAGCACTGAAATCAGTATGATTCATCATCATGAGTTCCAATCTGGCCTCAGACATTAGCTGTGTGACCCTGGGAAAGTCACTTGTTTGCATCAGTTCTTCATCTGTAAAATGAACTGGAGAAGGAAATGGCAAACCACTCCAGTATCTTTGCCAAACTTTTGGGTGTACGGGCTGTTTAGGGAAAGCTAGCACATATGATGTGAGGGTTTGCTGAGCTCTTTTCAGGGCTGATCATCCCACTTTTGGCATCCACAGCTCTCACCTGTGGCTCCAAGAAACTGTAGTAAATGCAGCAGCCACACCCCGAAAACCATCTTGGCAGACAGGATAAACTGGCCTGGGGATAACCCATGGTCCTCAAACTTGTCAGTGAGTTAGGGGAATGTCTACCTCAAGTATGTGAAGACTACCCCCCAGGAGAAGTGTTGATAAGAACAATTTGTTTCATCAGCCATGAAGATGACTGAGGCATGTGCTGTGGAGAGCTTAGAGCTTGGTCAGACATGGAAGATGCCAAGGTCATCCACTGCATTCTGGCCCATCTCTACTTGTCCTGACTTTTGTCCTGCCACTGGACTTCCATGACTCTGGAAGAGATAGTGAGGCTGATGGCTTTGTGCAGCTCTGCTTCACTTAAATCTAGTCCACAGGTGAGCCAAGACATCACCCCATGATGCCATTGGTCTTCTTCAAAATGAAGGACACTGTTGGTCCATAAGGGGCTCAAGAGGGAAGGAAACAAGCATTTATTATACACTTTCAATATACCAGGGACTGTGTTAAGCACTTTACAAATAAAATGTCATTTGATCCTCACAACAACCCTGAGAGATAGGTTCTACTATTATCTCAATTTTGCAACTGGCAAAACTGAAGCACAAGTTCAATGATTTGCTCAGGGGTCACATAGCTAGTAAATGTCTGAGAGTAGATTTGAACTCAAGTCTTCCTGACTCCTGCTCTAGTGCTCTACTCATGGAGCCCCCTAGCTGCCCCTTTGCTTTCAGTACGAATGTGAACATTGATTTTTTTGTGTTTTAAGTAATACCAAGTTTTTTTTTTTACCACAATATATGTAAATATCTCCATAGCCTTCTAGAGTCAAATGTTCAGTTATGGCAAGTAGGGTGTTTTCTGTATATGCCTTTTAAAACATCTATAAAATCTGATTGTTGATTCCTGAAGAACTATGTAAGATCTACTTAGATGGTCTTCACCTACTATAACTTCTGCATTACTTAAAATCTATCATGTCAGAAATATTCTTACATTTCTAATTAACTTAATTTAAAAACAATGCTGGACATTTCTCATGTACTTTAGAAAGTTTCTGTATTCCCTCTTCCTGAAGTTGTAGGAAGATATTTTATTTCTTCCATTAGGTAATCCTGTTTAGCTAAAGTCATCATCAGAGAAAACTTGGGATTTGGTATTTTTTTTAAAGTCTCTTTAAAATGTGTAGGTTGTACTCAAATATGGGAACGAAATGGAAAAAGTAGAAAGAGCTTAGTTCAAATCCAACTCCAGCGTCAGCTACATGTGTGACCTAGCAGCAGTCACTTAATCTATTTGGTTAACCTCACAACAACCCTGTGAAGTAGCTACTGCCTCTGCCCTAGTACTTTAAATCATGCATATGCAATTTAAATCTAGTGCAATTGATATACACATACAAAGGCCTACCACTTGGTCTATTCAATCAATCAATAATCAATAAGTATTTCTTACTTATTTACTTTTTGTTTTCAACATTCACTTTTATAAGATTTTGAGTTTTAAATTTTCTCTTCCTCCCCCTCTTCCCTCCCCAATATAGTATGTAATCTGATATAGGCAATACATGTATATTAAACATATTTCCATAAGAGTCATGTTGTAAAGATGAATTAGAATTGCAGGAAAAAAAACCCCACGAGAATAAAAAAATACAAAGAAAAAAAGGGAGAAGGTAGTATGCTTCGATCTGCATTCAGATTCCATAGTTCTTTCTCTGGACATGGATAACTTTTTCCATCATGAGTCTTTTGGAATTGTCTCAGTTCATTGCATTGCTGGGAAGAGCTAAGTCTATCAAAGTTGGTCATCGAACAATGTTGCTGTTACTGTGTACAATGTTTTCCTGGTTCTGCTCACTTCACTCAGCATCAATTCCTGCAAGTCTTTCCAGGTTTTTCTGAAGTCTGCTTGCTCATCCTTTCTTTCTTTCTTTCTTTCTTTCTTTCTTTCTTTCTTTCTTTCTTTCTTTCTTTCTTTCTTTCTTTCTTTCTTTCTTTCTTTCTTTCTTTCTTTCTTTCTTTCTTTCTTTCTTTCTTTCTTTCTTTCTTTCTTTCTTTCTTTCTTTCTTTCTTTCTTTCTTTCTTTCTTTCTTTCT